>NW_027363440.1:600000-831864 GCF_046119375.1 Phyllobates terribilis
AAATCATTGAATATTATAAATGCACAAACAGTAATTTCTCCGCATTGCAAGGTGCAATTCTGAAATTTTTTGCTTTTTCCTGCTCCTCTTAGCATGATAAAGAAGATTCAAAGAGAGTGAGATGCCAGCTCCTTTCATTCAGTCAGTAGCTTCAATCATTTCTGGTATATGAATAACATGATGTTTTTCAATGGCAAAAATCAATGAATATTGTAAATGCACAAACAGTAATTTCTCCGCATTGCAAGGTGCAATTCTGAAATTTTTTGCTTTTTCCTGCTCCTCTTAGCATGATAAAGAAGATTCAAAGAGAGTGAGATGCCAGCTCCTTTCATTCAGTCATTAGCTTCAATCATTTCTGGACGTTTTTCAATGGCAAAAATCAATGAATATTGTAAATGCACAAACAGTAATTTCTCCGCATTGCAAGGTGCAATTCTGAAATTTTTTGCTTTTTCCTGCTCCTCTTAGCATGATAAACAAGATTCAAAGAGAGTGAGATGCCAGCTCCTTTCATTCAGTCAGTAGCTTCAATCATTTCTGGACGTTTTTCAATGGCAAAAATCATTGAATATTGTAAATGCACAAACAGTAATTTCTCCGCATTGCAAGGTGCAATTCTGAAATTTTTTACTTTTTCCTGCTCCTCTTAGCATGATAAAGAAGATTCAAAGAGAGTGAGATGCCAGCTCCTTTCATTCAGTCAGTAGCTTCAATCATTTCTGGTATATGAATAACATGATGTTTTTCAATCGCAAAAATCAATGAATATTGTAAATGCACAAACAGTAATTTCTCCGCATTGCAAGGTGCAATTCTGAAATTTTTTGCTTTTTCCTGCTCCTCTTAGCATGATAAAGAAGATTCAAAGAGAGTGAGATGCCAGCTCCTTTCATTCAGTCAGTAGCTTCAATCATTTCTGGACGTTTTTCAATGGCAAAAATCAATGAATATTGTAAATGCACAAACAGTAATTTCTCCGCATTGCAAGGTGCAATTCTGAAATTTTTTGCTTTTTCCTGCTCCTCTAAGCATGATAAAGAAGATTCAAAGAGAGTGAGATGCCAGATCCTTTCCTTCAGTCAGTAGCTTCAATCATTTCTGGTATATGAATAACATGATGTTTTTCAATGGCAAAAATCAATGAATTTTGTAAATGCACAAACAGTAATTTCTCCGCATTGCAAGGCGCAATTCTGAAATTTTTTGCTTTTTCCTGCTCCTCTTAGCATGATAAAGAAGATTCAAAGAGAGTGAGATGCCAGCTCCTTTCATTCAGTCAGTAGCTTCAATCATTTCTGGACATTTTTCAGTGGCAAAAATCAATGAATATTGTAAATGCACAAACAGTAATTTCTCCGCATTGCAAGGTGCAATTCTGAAATTTTTTGCTTTTTCCTGCTCCTCTTAGCATGATAAAGAAGATTCAAAGAGAGTGAGATGCCAGCTCCTTTCATTCAGTCAGTAGCTTCAATCATTTCTGGACGTTTTTCAATGGCAAAAATCAATGAATATTGAAAATGCACAAACAGTAATTTCTCCGCATTGCAAGGTGCAATTCTGAAATTTTTTGCTTTTTCCTGCTCCTCTTAGCATGATAAAGAAGATTCAAAGAGAGTGAGATGCCAGCTCCTTTCATTCAGTCAGTACCTTCAATCATTTCTGGACGTTTTTCAATGGCAAAAATCAATGTATATTGTAAATGCACAAACAGTAATTTCTCCGCATTGCAAGGTGCAATTCTGAAATATTTTGCTTTTTCCTGCTCCTCTTAGCATGATAAAGAAGATTCAAAGAGAGTGAGATGCCAGCTCCTTTCATTCAGTCAGTAGCTTCAATCATTTCTGGACGTTTTTCAATTTCAAAAATCAATGAATATTGTAAATGCACAAACTGTAATTTCTCCGCATTGCAAGGTGCAATTCTGAAATTTTTTGCTTTTTCCTGCTCCTCTTAGCATGATAAAGAAGATTCAAAGAGAGTGAGATGCCAGCTCCTTTCATTCAGTCAGTAGCTTCAATCATTTCTGGTATATGAATAACATGATGTTTTTCAATAGCAAAAATCAATGAATATTGTAAATGCACAAACAGTAATTTCTCCGCATTGCAAGGTGCAATTCTGAAATTTTTTGCTTTTTCCTGCTCCTCTTAGCATGATAAAGAAGATTCAAAGAGAGTGAGATGCCAGCTCCTTTCATTCAGTCAGTAGCTTCAATCATTTCTGGACGTTTTTCAATGGCAAAAATCAATGAATATTGTAAATGCACAAACAGTAATTTCTCCGCATTGCAAGGTGCAATTCTGAAATTTTTTACTTTTTCCTGCTCCTCTTAGCATGATAAAGAAGATTCAAAGAGAGTGAGATGCCAGCTCCTTTCATTCAGTCAGTAGCTTCAATCATTTCTGGTATATGAATAACATGATGTTTTTCAATCGCAAAAATCAATGAATATTGTAAATGCACAAACAGTAATTTCTCCGCATTGCAACGTGCAATTCTGAAATTTTTTGCTTTTTCCTGCTCCTCTTAGCATGATAAAGAAGATTCAAAGAGAGTGAGATGCCAGCTCCTTTCATTCAGTCAGTAGCTTCAATCATTTCTGGACGTTTTTCAATGGCAAAAATCAATGAATATTGTAAATGCACAAACAGTAATTTCTCCGCATTGCAAGGTGCAATTCTGAAATTCTTTGCTTTTTCCTGCTCCTCTAAGCATGATAAAGAAGATTCAAAGAGAGTGAGATGCCAGATCCTTTCCTTCAGTCAGTAGCTTCAATCATTTCTGGTATATGAATAACATGATGTTTTTCAATGGCAAAAATCAATGAATTTTGTAAATGCACAAACAGTAATTTCTCCGCATTGCAAGGCGCAATTCTGAAATTTTTTACTTTTTCCTGCTCCTCTTAGCATGATAAAGAAGATTCAAAGAGAGTGAGATGCCAGCTCCTTTCATTCAGTCAGTAGCTTCAATCATTTCTGGTATATGAATAACATGATGTTTTTCAATGGCAAAAATCAATGAATATTGTAAATGCACAAACAGTAATTTCTCCGCATTGCAAGGTGCAATTCTGAAATTTTTTGTTTTTTCCTGCTCCTCTTAGCATGATAAAGAAGATTCAAAGAGAGTGAGATGCCAGCTCCTTTCATTCAGTCAGTAGCTTCAATCATTTCTGGACGTTTTTCAATGGCAAAAATCAATGAATATTGTAAATGCACAAACAGTAATTTCTCCGCAATGCAAGGTGCAATTCTGAAATTTTTTGCTTTTTCCTGCTCCTCTTAGCATGATAAAGAAGATTCAAAGAGAGTGAGATGCCAGCTCCTTTCATTCAGTCAGTAGCTTTAATCATTTCTGGACGTTTTTCAATGGCAAAAATCATTGAATATTGTAAATGCACAATCAGTAATTTCTCCGCATTGCAAGGTGCAATTCTGAAATTTTTTACTTTTTCCTGCTCCTCTTAGCATGATAAAGAAGATTCAAAGAGAGTGAGATGCCAGCTCCTTTCATTCAGTCAGTAGCTTCAATCATTTCTGGTATATGAATAACATGATGTTTTTCAATCGCAAAAATCAATGAATATTGTAAATGCACAAACAGTAATTTCTCCGCATTGCAAGGTGCAATTCTGAAATTTTTTGCTTTTTCCTGCTCCTCTTAGCATGATAAAGAAGATTCAAAGAGAGTGAGATGCCAGCTCCTTTCATTCAGTCAGTAGCTTCAATCATTTCTGGACGTTTTTCAATGGCAAAAACCAATGAATATTGTAAATGCACAAACAGTAATTTCTCCGCATTGCAAGGTGCAATTCTGAAACTTTTTGCTTTTTCCTGCTCCTCTTAGCATGATAAAGAAGATTCAAAGAGAGTGAGATGCCAGATCCTTTCCTTCAGTCAGTAGCTTCAATCATTTCTGGTATATGAATAACATGATGTTTTTCAATGGCAAAAATCAATGAATTTTGTAAATGCACAAACAGTAATTTCTCCGCATTGCAAGGCGCAATTCTGAAATTTTTTGCTTTTTCCTGCTCCTCTTAGCATGATAAAGAAGATTCAAAGAGAGTGAGATGCCAGCTCCTTTCATTCAGTCAGTAGCTTCAATCATTTCTGGACATTTTTCAATGGCAAAAATCAATGAATATTGTAAATGCACAAACAGTCATTTCTCCGCATTGCAAGGTGCAATTCTGAAATTTTTTGCTTTTTCCTGCTCCTCTTAGCATGATAAAGAAGATTCAAAGAGAGTGAGATGCCAGCTCCTTTCATTCAGTCAGTAGCTTCAATCATTTCTGGACGTTTTTCAATGGCAAAAATCAATGAATATTGTAAATGCACAAACAGTAATTTCTCCGCATTGCAAGGTGCAATTCTGAAATTTTTTGCTTTTTCCTGCTCCTCTTAGCATGATAAAGAAGATTCAAAGAGAGTGAGATGCCAGATCCTTTCCTTCAGTCAGTAGCTTCAATCATTTCTGGTATATGAATAACATGATGTTTTTCAATGGCAAAAATCAATGAATTTTGTAAATGCACAAACAGTAATTTCTCCGCATTGCAAGGCGCAATTCTAAAATTTTTTGCTTTTTCCTGCTCCTCTTAGCATGATAAAGAAGATTCAAAGAGAGTGAGATGCCAGCTCCTTTCATTCAGTCAGTAGCTTCAATCATTTCTGGACATTTTTCAATGGCAAAAATCAATGAATATTGTAAATGCACAAACAGTAATTTCTCCGCATTGCAAGGTGCAATTCTGAATTTTTTTGCTTTTTCCTGCTCCTCTTAGCATGATAAAGAAGATTCAAAGAGAGTGAGATGCCAGCTCCTTTCATTCAGTCAGTAGCTTCAATCATTTCTGGACGTTTTTCAATGGCAAAAATCAATGAATATTGTAAATGCACAAACAGTAATTTCTCCGCATTGCAAGGTGCAATTCTGAAATTTTTTGCTTTTTCCTGCTCCTCTTAGCATGATAAAGAAGATTCAAAGAGAGTGAGATGCCAGCTCCTTTCATTCAGTCAGTAGCTTCAATCATTTCTGGACGTTTTTCAATGGCAAAAATCAATGAATATTGTAAATGCACAAACAGTAATTTCTCCGCATTGCAATGTGCAATTCTGAAATTTTTTGCTTTTTCCTGCTCCTCTTAGCATGATAAAGAAGATTCAAAGAGAGTGAGATGCCAGCTCCTTTCATTCAGTCAGTAGCTTCAAACATTTCTGGTACATGAATAACATGATGTTTTTCAATGGCAAAAATCAATGAATATTGTAAATGCACAAACAGTAATTTCTCCGCATTGCAAGGTGCAATTCTGAAATTTTTTGCTTTTTCCTGCTCCTCTTAGCATGATAAAGAAGATTCAAAGAGAGTGAGATGCCAGCTCCTTTCGTTCAGTCAGTAGCTTCAATCATTTCTGGACGTTTTTCAATGGCAAAAATCATTGAATATTATAAATGCACAAACAGTAATTTCTCCGCATTGCAAGGTGCAATTCTGAAATTTTTTACTTTTTCCTGCTCCTCTTAGCATGATAAAGAAGATTCAAAGAGAGTGAGATGCCAGCTCCTTTCATTCAGTCAGTAGCTTCAATCATTTCTGGTATATGAATAACATGATGTTTTTCAATGGCAAAAATCAATGAATATTGTAAATGCACAAACAGTAATTTCTCAGCATTGCAAGGTGCAATTCTGAAATTTTTTGCTTTTTCCTGCTCCTCTTAGCATGATAAAGAAGATTCAAAGAGAGTGAGATGCCAGCTCCTTTCATTCAGTCAGTAGCTTCAATCATTTCTGGACGTTTTTCAATGGCAAAAATCAATGAATATTGTAAATGCACAAACAGTAATTTCTCCGCATTGCAAAGTGCAATTCTGAAATTTTTTGCTTTTTCCTGCTCCTCTTAGCATGATAAACAAGATTCAAAGAGAGTGAGATGCCAGCTCCTTTCATTCAGTCAGTAGCTTCAATCATTTCTGGACGTTTTTCAATGGCAAAAATCATTGAATATTGTAAATGCACAAACAGTAATTTCTCCGCATTGCAAGGTGCAATTCTGAAATTTTTTACTTTTTCCTGCTCCTCTTAGCATGATAAAGAAGATTCAAAGAGAGTGAGATGCCAGCTTCTTTCATTCAGTCAGTAGCTTCAATCATTTCTGGTATATGAATAACATGATGTTTTTCAATCGCAAAAATCAATGAATATTGTAAATGCACAAACAGTAATTTCTCCGCATTGCAAGGTGCAATTCTGAAATTTTTTGCTTTTTCCTGCTCCTCTTAGCATGATAAAGAAGATTCAAAGAGAGTGAGATGCCAGCTCCTTTCATTCAGTCAGTAGCTTCAATCATTTCTGGACGTTTTTCAATGGCAAAAATCAATGAATATTGTAAATGCACAAACAGTAATTTCTCCGCATTGCAAGGTGCAATTCTGAAATTTTTTGCTTTTTCCTGCTCCTCTAAGCATGATAAAGAAGATTCAAAGAGAGTGAGATGCCAGATCCTTTCCTTCAGTCAGTAGCTTCAATCATTTCTGGTATATGAATAACATGATGTTTTTCAATGGCAAAAATCAATGAATTTTGTAAATGCACAAACAGTAATTTCTCCGCATTGCAAGGCGCAATTCTGAAATTTTTTGCTTTTTCCTGCTCCTCTTAGCATGATAAAGAAGATTCAAAGAGAGTGAGATGCCAGCTCCTTTCATTCAGTCAGTAGCTTCAATCATTTCTGGACATTTTTCAATGGCAAAAATCAATGAATATTGTAAATGCACAAACAGTAATTTCTCCGCATTGCAAGGTGCAATTCTGAAATTTTTTGCTTTTTCCTGCTCCTCTTAGCATGATAAAGAAGATTCAAAGAGAGTGAGATGCCAGCTCCTTTCATTCAGTCAGTAGCTTCAATCATTTCTGGACGTTTTTCAATGGCAAAAATCAATGAATATTGTAAATGCACAAACAGTAATTTCTCCGCATTGCAAGGTGCAATTCTGAAATTTTTTGCTTTTTCCTGCTCCTCTTAGCATGATAAAGAAGATTCAAAGAGAGTGAGATGCCAGCTCCTTTCATTCAGTCAGTACCTTCAATTATTTCTGGACCTTTTTCAATGGCAAAAATCAATGAATATTGTAAATGCACAAACAGTAATTTCTCCGCATTGCAAGGTGCAATTCTGAAATTTTTTGCTTTTTCCTGCTCCTCTTAGCATGATAAAGAAGATTCAAAGAGAGTGAGATGCCAGCTCCTTTCATTCAGTCAGTAGCTTCAATCATTTCTGGACGTTTTTCAATGGCAAAAATCAATGAATATTGTAAATGCACAAACTGTAATTTCTCCGCATTGCAAGGTGCAATTCTGAAATTTTTTGTTTTTTCCTGCTCCTCTTAGCATGATAAAGAAGATTCAAAGAGAGTGAGATGCCAGCTCCTTTCATTCAGTCAGTAGCTTCAATCATTTCTGGTATATGAATAACATGATGTTTTTCAATAGCAAAAATCAATGAATATTGTAAATGCACAAACAGTAATTTCTCCGCATTGCAAGGTGCAATTCTGAAATTTTTTGCTTTTTCCTGCTCCTCTTAGCATGATAAAGAAGATTTAAAGAGAGTGAGATGCCAGCTCCTTTCATTCAGTCAGTAGCTTCAATCATTTCTGGACGTTTTTCAATGGCAAAAATCAATGAATATTGTAAATGCACAAACAGTAATTTCTCCGCATTGCAAGGTGCAATTCTGAAATTTTTTACTTTTTCCTGCTCCTCTTAGCATGATAAAGAAGATTCAAAGAGAGTGAGATGCCAGCTCCTTTCATTCAGTCAGTAGCTTCAATCATTTCTGGTATATGAATAACATGATGTTTTTCAATCGCAAAAATCAATGAATATTGTAAATGCACAAACAGTAATTTCTCCGCATTGCAAGGTGCAATTCTGAAATTTTTTGCTTTTTCCTGCTCCTCTTAGCATGATAAAGAAGATTCAAAGAGAGTGAGATGCCAGCTCCTTTCATTCAGTCAGTAGCTTCAATCATTTCTGGACGTTTTTCAATGGCAAAAATCAATGAATATTGTAAATGCACAAACAGTAATTTCTCCGCATTGCAAGGTGCAATTCTGAAATTTTTTGCTTTTTCCTGCTCCTCTAAGCATGATAAAGAAGATTCAAAGAGAGTGAGATGCCATATCCTTTCCTTCAGTCAGTAGCTTCAATCATTTCTGGTATATGAATAACATGATGTTTTTCAATGGCAAAAATCAATGAATTTTGTAAATGCA
This sequence comes from Phyllobates terribilis, assembly GCF_046119375.1. NCBI lineage: Eukaryota > Metazoa > Chordata > Amphibia > Anura > Dendrobatidae > Phyllobates > Phyllobates terribilis. Next base: position 608,288 of record NW_027363440.1, read on the forward strand.
CAAACAGTAATTTCTCCGCATTGCAAGGCGCAATTCTGAAATTTTTTGCTTTTTCCTGCTCCTCTTAGCATGATAAAGAAGATTCAAAGAGAGTGAGATGCCAGCTCCTTTCATTCAGTCAGTAGCTTCAATCATTTCTGGACGTTTTTCAATGGCAAAAATCAATGAATATTGTAAATGCACAAACAGTAATTTCTCCGCAATGCAAGGTGCAATTCTGAAATTTTTTGCTTTTTCCTGCTCCTCTTAGCATGATAAAGAAGATTCAAAGAGAGTGAGATGCCAGCTCCTTTCATTCAGTCAGTAGCTTTAATCATTTCTGGACGTTTTTCAATGGCAAAAATCATTGAATATTGTAAATGCACAATCAGTAATTTCTCCGCATTGCAAGGTGCAATTCTGAAATTTTTTACTTTTTCCTGCTCCTCTTAGCATGATAAAGAAGATTCAAAGAGAGTGAGATGCCAGCTCCTTTCATTCAGTCAGTAGCTTCAATCATTTCTGGTATATGAATAACATGATGTTTTTCAATCGCAAAAATCAATGAATATTGTAAATGCACAAACAGTAATTTCTCCGCATTGCAAGGTGCAATTCTGAAATTTTTTGCTTTTTCCTGCTCCTCTTAGCATGATAAAGAAGATTCAAAGAGAGTGAGATGCCAGCTCCTTTCATTCAGTCAGTAGCTTCAATCATTTCTGGACGTTTTTCAATGGCAAAAACCAATGAATATTGTAAATGCACAAACAGTAATTTCTCCGCATTGCAAGGTGCAATTCTGAAACTTTTTGCTTTTTCCTGCTCCTCTTAGCATGATAAAGAAGATTCAAAGAGAGTGAGATGCCAGATCCTTTCCTTCAGTCAGTAGCTTCAATCATTTCTGGTATATGAATAACATGATGTTTTTCAATGGCAAAAATCAATGAATTTTGTAAATGCACAAACAGTAATTTCTCCGCATTGCAAGGCGCAATTCTGAAATTTTTTGCTTTTTCCTGCTCCTCTTAGCATGATAAAGAAGATTCAAAGAGAGTGAGATGCCAGCTCCTTTCATTCAGTCAGTAGCTTCAATCATTTCTGGACATTTTTCAATGGCAAAAATCAATGAATATTGTAAATGCACAAACAGTCATTTCTCCGCATTGCAAGGTGCAATTCTGAAATTTTTTGCTTTTTCCTGCTCCTCTAAGCATGATAAAGAAGATTCAAAGAGAGTGAGATGCCATATCCTTTCCTTCAGTCAGTAGCTTCAATCATTTCTGGTATATGAATAACATGATGTTTTTCAATGGCAAAAATCAATGAATTTTGTAAATGCACAAACAGTAATTTCTCCGCATTGCAAGGCGCAATTCTGAAATTTTTTGCTTTTTCCTGCTCCTCTTAGCATGATAAAGAAGATTCAAAGAGAGTGAGATGCCAGCTCCTTTCATTCAGTCAGTAGCTTCAATCATTTCTGGACGTTTTTCAATGGCAAAAATCAATGAATATTGTAAATGCACAAACAGTAATTTCTCCGCAATGCAAGGTGCAATTCTGAAATTTTTTGCTTTTTCCTGCTCCTCTTAGCATGATAAAGAAGATTCAAAGAGAGTGAGATGCCAGCTCCTTTCATTCAGTCAGTAGCTTTAATCATTTCTGGACGTTTTTCAATGGCAAAAATCATTGAATATTGTAAATGCACAATCAGTAATTTCTCCGCATTGCAAGGTGCAATTCTGAAATTTTTTACTTTTTCCTGCTCCTCTTAGCATGATAAAGAAGATTCAAAGAGAGTGAGATGCCAGCTCCTTTCATTCAGTCAGTAGCTTCAATCATTTCTGGTATATGAATAACATGATGTTTTTCAATCGCAAAAATCAATGAATATTGTAAATGCACAAACAGTAATTTCTCCGCATTGCAAGGTGCAATTCTGAAATTTTTTGCTTTTTCCTGCTCCTCTTAGCATGATAAAGAAGATTCAAAGAGAGTGAGATGCCAGCTCCTTTCATTCAGTCAGTAGCTTCAATCATTTCTGGACGTTTTTCAATGGCAAAAACCAATGAATATTGTAAATGCACAAACAGTAATTTCTCCGCATTGCAAGGTGCAATTCTGAAACTTTTTGCTTTTTCCTGCTCCTCTTAGCATGATAAAGAAGATTCAAAGAGAGTGAGATGCCAGATCCTTTCCTTCAGTCAGTAGCTTCAATCATTTCTGGTATATGAATAACATGATGTTTTTCAATGGCAAAAATCAATGAATTTTGTAAATGCACAAACAGTAATTTCTCCGCATTGCAAGGCGCAATTCTGAAATTTTTTGCTTTTTCCTGCTCCTCTTAGCATGATAAAGAAGATTCAAAGAGAGTGAGATGCCAGCTCCTTTCATTCAGTCAGTAGCTTCAATCATTTCTGGACATTTTTCAATGGCAAAAATCAATGAATATTGTAAATGCACAAACAGTCATTTCTCCGCATTGCAAGGTGCAATTCTGAAATTTTTTGCTTTTTCCTGCTCCTCTTAGCATGATAAAGAAGATTCAAAGAGAGTGAGATGCCAGCTCCTTTCATTCAGTCAGTAGCTTCAATCATTTCTGGACGTTTTTCAATGGCAAAAATCAATGAATATTGTAAATGCACAAACAGTAATTTCTCCGCATTGCAAGGTGCAATTCTGAAATTTTTTGCTTTTTCCTGCTCCTCTTAGCATGATAAAGAAGATTCAAAGAGAGTGAGATGCCAGCTCCTTTCATTCAGTCAGTAGCTTCAATCATTTCTGGACGTTTTTCAATGGCAAAAATCAATGAATATTGTAAATGCACAAACAGTAATTTCTCCGCATTGCAAGGTGCAATTCTGAAATTTTTTGCTTTTTCCTGCTCCTCTTAGCATGATAAAGAAGATTCAAAGAGAGTGAGATGCCAGATCCTTTCCTTCAGTCAGTAGCTTCAATCATTTCTGGTATATGAATAACATGATGTTTTTCAATGGCAAAAATCAATGAATTTTGTAAATGCACAAACAGTAATTTCTCCGCATTGCAAGGCGCAATTCTGAAATTTTTTGCTTTTTCCTGCTCCTCTTAGCATGATAAAGAAGATTCAAAGAGAGTGAGATGCCAGCTCCTTTCATTCAGTCAGTAGCTTCAATCATTTCTGGACATTTTTCAATGGCAAAAATCAATGAATATTGTAAATGCACAAACAGTAATTTCTCCGCATTGCAAGGTGCAATTCTGAATTTTTTTGCTTTTTCCTGCTCCTCTTAGCATGATAAAGAAGATTCAAAGAGAGTGAGATGCCAGCTCCTTTCATTCAGTCAGTAGCTTCAATCATTTCTGGACGTTTTTCAATGGCAAAAATCAATGAATATTGTAAATGCACAAACAGTAATTTCTCCGCATTGCAAGGTGCAATTCTGAAATTTTTTGCTTTTTCCTGCTCCTCTTAGCATGATAAAGAAGATTCAAAGAGAGTGAGATGCCAGCTCCTTTCATTCAGTCAGTAGCTTCAATCATTTCTGGACGTTTTTCAATGGCAAAAATCAATGAATATTGTAAATGCACAAACAGTAATTTCTCCGCATTGCAATGTGCAATTCTGAAATTTTTTGCTTTTTCCTGCTCCTCTTAGCATGATAAAGAAGATTCAAAGAGAGTGAGATGCCAGCTCCTTTCATTCAGTCAGTAGCTTCAAACATTTCTGGTACATGAATAACATGATGTTTTTCAATGGCAAAAATCAATGAATATTGTAAATGCACAAACAGTAATTTCTCCGCATTGCAAGGTGCAATTCTGAAATTTTTTGCTTTTTCCTGCTCCTCTTAGCATGATAAAGAAGATTCAAAGAGAGTGAGATGCCAGCTCCTTTCGTTCAGTCAGTAGCTTCAATCATTTCTGGACGTTTTTCAATGGCAAAAATCATTGAATATTATAAATACACAAACAGTAATTTCTCCGCATTGCAAGGTGCAATTCTGAAATTTTTTACTTTTTCCTGCTCCTCTTAGCATGATAAAGAAGATTCAAAGAGAGTGAGATGCCAGCTCCTTTCATTCAGTCAGTAGCTTCAATCATTTCTGGTATATGAATAACATGATGTTTTTCAATGGCAAAAATCAATGAATATTGTAAATGCACAAACAGTAATTTCTCCGCATTGCAAGGTGCAATTCTGAAATTTTTTGCTTTTTCCTGCTCCTCTTAGCATGATAAAGAAGATTCAAAGAGAGTGAGATGCCAGCTCCTTTCATTCAGTCAGTAGCTTCAATCATTTCTGGACGTTTTTCAATGGCAAAAATCAATGAATATTGTAAATGCACAAACAGTAATTTCTCCGCATTGCAAAGTGCAATTCTGAAATTTTTTGCTTTTTCCTGCTCCTCTTAGCATGATAAACAAGATTCAAAGAGAGTGAGATGCCAGCTCCTTTCATTCAGTCAGTAGCTTCAATCATTTCTGGACGTTTTTCAATGGCAAAAATCATTGAATATTGTAAATGCACAAACAGTAATTTCTCCGCATTGCAAGGTGCAATTCTGAAATTTTTTACTTTTTCCTGCTCCTCTTAGCATGATAAAGAAGATTCAAAGAGAGTGAGATGCCAGCTCCTTTCATTCAGTCAGTAGCTTCAATCATTTCTGGTATATGAATAACATGATGTTTTTCAATCGCAAAAATCAATGAATATTGTAAATGCACAAACAGTAATTTCTCCGCATTGCAAGGTGCAATTCTGAAATTTTTTGCTTTTTCCTGCTCCTCTTAGCATGATAAAGAAGATTCAAAGAGAGTGAGATGCCAGCTCCTTTCATTCAGTCAGTAGCTTCAATCATTTCTGGACGTTTTTCAATGGCAAAAATCAATGAATATTGTAAATGCACAAACAGTAATTTCTCCGCATTGCAAGGTGCAATTCTGAAATTTTTTGCTTTTTCCTGCTCCTCTAAGCATGATAAAGAAGATTCAAAGAGAGTGAGATGCCAGATCCTATCCTTCAGTCAGTAGCTTCAATCATTTCTGGTATATGAATAACATGATGTTTTTCAATGGCAAAAATCAATGAATTTTGTAAATGCACAAACAGTAATTTCTCCGCATTGCAAGGCGCAATTCTGAAATTTTTTGCTTTTTCCTGCTCCTCTTAGCATGATAAAGAAGATTCAAAGAGAGTGAGATGCCAGCTCCTTTCATTCAGTCAGTAGCTTCAATCATTTCTGGACATTTTTCAATGGCAAAAATCAATGAATATTGTAAATGCACAAACAGTAATTTCTCCGCATTGCAAGGTGCAATTCTGAAATTTTTTGCTTTTTCCTGCTCCTCTTAGCATGATAAAGAAGATTCAAAGAGAGTGAGATGCCAGCTCCTTTCATTCAGTCAGTAGCTTCAATCATTTCTGGACGTTTTTCAATGGCAAAAATCAATGAATATTGTAAATGCACAAACAGTAATTTCTCCGCATTGCAAGGTGCAATTCTGAAATTTTTTGCTTTTTCCTGCTCCTCTTAGCATGATAAAGAAGATTCAAAGAGAGTGAGATGCCAGCTCCTTTCATTCAGTCAGTACCTTCAATTATTTCTGGACCTTTTTCAATGGCAAAAATCAATGAATATTGTAAATGCACAAACAGTAATTTCTCCGCATTGCAAGGTGCAATTCTGAAATTTTTTGCTTTTTCCTGCTCCTCTTAGCATGATAAAGAAGATTCAAAGAGAGTGAGATGCCAGCTCCTTTCATTCAGTCAGTAGCTTCAATCATTTCTGGACGTTTTTCAATGGCAAAAATCAATGAATATTGTAAATGCACAAACTGTAATTTCTCCGCATTGCAAGGTGCAATTCTGAAATTTTTTGCTTTTTCCTGCTCCTCTTAGCATGATAAAGAAGATTCAAAGAGAGTGAGATGCCAGCTCCTTTCATTCAGTCAGTAGCTTCAATCATTTCTGGTATATGAATAACATGATGTTTTTCAATAGCAAAAATCAATGAATATTGTAAATGCACAAACAGTAATTTCTCCGCATTGCAAGGTGCAATTCTGAAATTTTTTGCTTTTTCCTGCTCCTCTTAGCATGATAAAGAAGATTCAAAGAGAGTGAGATGCCAGCTCCTTTCATTCAGTCAGTAGCTTCAATCATTTCTGGACGTTTTTCAATGGCAAAAATCAATGAATATTGTAAATGCACAAACAGTAATTTCTCCGCATTGCAAGGTGCAATTCTGAAATTTTTTACTTTTTCCTGCTCCTCTTAGCATGATAAAGAAGATTCAAAGAGAGTGAGATGCCAGCTCCTTTCATTCAGTCAGTAGCTTCAATCATTTCTGGTATATGAATAACATGATGTTTTTCAATCGCAAAAATCAATGAATATTGTAAATGCACAAACAGTAATTTCTCCGCATTGCAAGGTGCAATTCTGAAATTTTTTGCTTTTTCCTGCTCCTCTTAGCATGATAAAGAAGATTCAAAGAGAGTGAGATGCCAGCTCCTTTCATTCAGTCAGTAGCTTCAATCATTTCTGGACGTTTTTCAATGGCAAAAATCAATGAATATTGTAAATGCACAAACAGTAATTTCTCCGCATTGCAAGGTGCAATTCTGAAATTTTTTGCTTTTTCCTGCTCCTCTAAGCATGATAAAGAAGATTCAAAGAGAGTGAGATGCCATATCCTTTCCTTCAGTCAGTAGCTTCAATCATTTCTGGTATATGAATAACATGATGTTTTTCAATGGCAAAAATCAATGAATTTTGTAAATGCACAAACAGTAATTTCTCCGCATTGCAAGGCGCAATTCTGAAATTTTTTGCTTTTTCCTGCTCCTCTTAGCATGATAAAGAAGATTCAAAGAGAGTGAGATGCCAGCTCCTTTCATTCAGTCAGTAGCTTCAATCATTTCTGGACATTTTTCAATGGCAAAAATCAATGAATATTGTAAATGCACAAACAGTAATTTCTCCGCATTGCAAGGTGCAATTCTGAAATTTTTTGCTTTTTCCTGCTCCTCTTAGCATGATAAAGAAGATTCAAAGAGAGTGAGATGCCAGCTCCTTTCATTCAGTCAGTAGCTTCAATCATTTCTGGACGTTTTTCAATGTCAAAAATCAATGAATATTGTAAATGCACAAACAGTAATTTCTCCGCATTGCAAGGTGCAATTCTGAAATTTTTTGCTTTTTCCTGCTCCTCTTAGCATGATAAAGAAGATTCAAAGAGAGTGAGATGCCAGCTCCTTTCATTCAGTCAGTAGCTTCAATCATTTCTGGACGTTTTTCAATGGCAAAAATCAATGAATATTGTAAATGCACAAACAGTAATTTCTCCGCATTGCAAGGTGCAATTCTGAAATTTTTTGCTTTTTCCTGCTCCTCTTAGCATGGTAAACAAGATTCAAAGAGAGTGAGATGCCAGCTCCTTTCATTCAGTCAGTAGCTTCAATCATTTCTGGACGTTTTTCAATGGCAAAAATCATTGAATATTGTAAATGCACAAACAGTAATTTCTCCGCATTGCAAGGTGCAATTCTGAAATTTTTTACTTTTTCCTGCTCCTCTTAGCATGATAAAGAAGATTCAAAGAGAGTGAGATGCCAGCTCCTTTCATTCAGTCAGTAGCTTCAATCATTTCTGGTATATGAATAACATGATGTTTTTCAATCGCAAAAATCAATGAATATTGTAAATGCACAAACAGTAATTTCTCCGCATTGCAAGGTGCAATTCTGAAATTTTTTGCTTTTTCCTGCTCCTCTTAGCATGATAAAGAAGATTCAAAGAGAGTGAGATGCCAGCTCCTTTCATTCAGTCAGTAGCTTCAATCATTTCTGGACGTTTTTCAATGGCAAAAATCAATGAATATTGTAAATGCACAAACAGTAATTTCTCCGCATTGCAAGGTGCAATTCTGAAATTTTTTGCTTTTTCCTGCTCCTCTTAGCATGATAAAGAAGATTCAAAGAGAGTGAGATGCCAAATCCTTTCCTTCAGTCAGTAGCTTCAATCATTTCTGGTATATGAATAACATGATGTTTTTCAATGGCAAAAATCAATGAATTTTGTAAATGCACAAACAGTAATTTCTCCGCATTGCAAGGCGCAATTCTGAAATTTTTTGCTTTTTCCTGCTCCTCTTAGCATGATAAAGAAGATTCAAAGAGAGTGAGATGCCAGCTCCTTTCATTCAGTCAGTAGCTTCAATCATTTCTGGACATTTTTCAATGGCAAAAATCAATGAATATTGTAAATGCACAAACAGTAATTTCTCCGCATTGCAAGGTGCAATTCTGAAATTTTTTGCTTTTTCCTGCTCCTCTTAGCATGATAAAGAAGATTCAAAGAGAGTGAGATGCCAGCTCCTTTCATTCAGTCAGTAGCTTCAATCATTTCTGGACGTTTTTCAATGGCAAAAATCAATGAATATTGTAAATGCACAAACAGTAATTTCTCCGCATTGCAAGGTGCAATTCTGAAATTTTTTGCTTTTTCCTGCTCCTCTTAGCATGATAAAGAAGATTCAAAGAGAGTGAGATGCCAGCTCCTTTCATTCAGTCAGTAGCTTCAATCATTTCTGGACGTTTTTCAATGGCAAAAATCAATGAATATTGTAAATGCACAAACAGTAATTTCTCCGCATTGCAAGGTGCAATTCTGAAATTTTTTGCTTTTTCCTGCTCCTCTTAGCATGATAAAGAAGATTCAAAGAGAGTGAGATGCCAGATCCTTTCCTTCAGTCAGTAGCTTCAATCATTTCTGGTATATGAATAACATGATGTTTTTCAATGGCAAAAATCAATGAATTTTGTAAATGCACAAACAGTAATTTCTCCGCATTGCAAGGCGCAATTCTGAAATTTTTTGCTTTTTCCTGCTCCTCTTAGCATGATAAAGAAGATTCAAAGAGAGTGAGATGCCAGCTCCTTTCATTCAGTCAGTAGCTTCAATCATTTCTGGACATTTTTCAATGGCAAAAATCAATGAATATTGTAAATGCACAAACAGTAATTTCTCCGCATTGCAAGGTGCAATTCTGAAATTTTTTGCTTTTTCCTGCTCATCATAGCATGATAAAGAAGATTCAAAGAGAGTGAGATGCCAGCTCCTTTCATTCAGTCAGTAGCTTCAATCATTTCTGGACGTTTTTCAATGGCAAAAATCAATGAATATTGTAAATGCACAAACAGTAATTTCTCCGCATTGCAAGGTGCAATTCTGAAATTTTTTGCTTTTTCCTGCTCCTCTTAGCATGATAAAGAAGATTCAAAGAGAGTGAGATGCCAGCTCCTTTCATTCAGTCAGTAGCTTCAATCATTTCTGGACGTTTTTCAATGGCAAAAATCAATGAATATTGTAAATGCACAAACAGTAATTTCTCCGCATTGCAATGTGCAATTCTGAAATTTTTTGCTTTTTCCTGCTCCTCTTAGCATGATAAAGAAGATTCAAAGAGAGTGAGATGCCAGCTCCTTTCATTCAGTCAGTAACTTCAATCATTTCTGGACATTTTTCAATGGCAAAAATCAATGAATATTGTAAATGCACAAACAGTAATTTCTCCGCATTGCAAGGTGCAATTCTGAAATTTTTTGCTTTTTCCTGCTCCTCTTAGCATGATAAAGAAGATTCAAAGAGAGTGAGATGCCAGCTCCTTTCATTCAGTCAGTAGCTTCAATCATTTCTGGACGTTTTTCAATGACAAAAATCAATGAATATTGTAAATGCACAAACAGTAATTTCTCTGCATTGCAAGGTGCAATTCTGAAATTTTTTGCTTTTTCCTGCTCCTCTTAGCATGATAAAGAAGATTCAAAGAGAGTGAGATGCCAGCTCCTTTCATTCAGTCAGTAGCTTCAATCATTTCGGGACGTTTTTCAATGGCAAAAATCATTGAATATTGTAAATGCACAAACAGTAATTTCTCCGCATTGCAAGGTGCAATTCTGAAATTTTTTACTTTTTCCTGCTCCTCTTAGCATGATAAAGAAGATTCAAAGAGAGTGAGATGCCAGCTCCTTTCATTCAGTCAGTAGCTTCAATCATTTCTGGTATATGAATAACATGATGTTTTTCAATCGCAAAAATCAATGAATATTGTAAATGCACAAACAGTAATTTCTCCGCATTGCAAGGTGCAATTCTGAAATTTTTTGCTTTTTCCTGCTCCTCTTAGCATGATAAAGAAGATTCAAAGAGAGTGAGATGACAGCTCCTTTCATTCAGTCAGTAGCTTCAATCATTTCTGGACGTTTTTCAATGGCAAAAATCAATGAATATTGTAAATGCACAAACAGTAATTTCTCCGCATTGCAAGGTGCAATTCTGAAATTTTTTGCTTTTTCCTGCTCCTCTTAGCATGATAAAGAAGATTCAAAGAGAGTGAGATGCCAGATCCTTTCCTTCAGTCAGTACCTTCAATCATTTCTGGTATATGAATAACATGATGTTTTTCAATGGCAAAAATCAATGAATTTTGTAAATGCACAAACAGTAATTTCTCCGCATTGCAAGGCGCAATTCTGAAATTTTTTGCTTTTTCCTGCTCCTCTTAGCATGATAAAGAAGATTCAAAGAGAGTGAGATGCCAGCTCCTTTCATTCAGTCAGTAGCTTCAATCATTTCTGGACATTTTTCAATGGCAAAAATCAATGAATATTGTAAATGCACAAACAGTAATTTCTCCGCATTGCAAGGTGCAATTCTGAAATTTTTTGCTTTTTCCTGCTCCTCTTAGCATGATAAAGAAGATTCAAAGAGAGTGAGATGCCAGCTCCTTTCATTCAGTCAGTAGCTTCAATCATTTCTGGACGTTTTTCAATGGCAAAAATCAATGAATATTGTAAATGCACAAACAGTAATTTCTCCGCATTGCAAGGTGCAATTCTGAAATTTTTTGCTTTTTCCTGCTCCTCTTAGCATGATAAAGAAGATTCAAAGAGAGTGAGATGCCAGCTCCTTTCATTCAGTCAGTAGCTTCAATCATTTCTGGACGTTTTTCAATGGCAAAAATCAATGAATATTGTAAATGCACAAACAGTAATTTCTCCGCATTGCAAGGTGCAATTCTGAAATTTTTTGCTTTTTCCTGCTCCTCTTAGCATGATAAAGAAGATTCAAAGAGAGTGAGATGCCAGATCCTTTCCTTCAGTCAGTAGCTTCAATCATTTCTGGTATATGAATAACATGATGTTTTTCAATGGCAAAAATCAATGAATTTTGTAAATGCACAAACAGTAATTTCTCCGCATTGCAAGGCGCAATTCTGAAATTTTTTGCTTTTTCCTGCTCCTCTTAGCATGATAAAGAAGATTCAAAGAGAGTGAGATGCCAGCTCCTTTCATTCAGTCAGTAGCTTCAATCATTTCTGGACATTTTTCAATGGCAAAAATCAATGAATATTGTAAATGCACAAACAGTAATTTCTCCGCATTGCAAGGTGCAATTCTGAATTTTTTTGCTTTTTCCTGCTCCTCTTAGCATGATAAAGAAGATTCAAAGAGAGTGAGATGCCAGCTCCTTTCATTCAGTCAGTAGCTTCAATCATTTCTGGACGTTTTTCAATGGCAAAAATCAATGAATATTGTAAATGCACAAACAGTAATTTCTCCGCATTGCAAGGTGCAATTCTGAAATTTTTAGCTTTTTCCTGCTCCTCTTAGCATGATAAAGAAGATTCAAAGAGAGTGAGATGCCAGCTCCTTTCATTCAGTCAGTAGCTTCAATCATTTCTGGATGTTTTTCAATGGCAAAAATCAATGAATATTGTAAATGCACAAACAGTAATTTCTCCGCATTGCAATGTGCAATTCTGAAATTTTTTGCTTTTTCCTGCTCCTCTTAGCATGATAAAGAAGATTCAAAGAGAGTGAGATGCCAGCTCCTTTCATTCAGTCAGTAGCTTCAATCATTTCTGGACATTTTTCAATGGCAAAAATCAATGAATATTGTAAATGCACAAACAGTAATTTCTCCGCATTGCAAGGTGCAATTCTGAAATTTTTTGCTTTTTCCTGCTCCTCTTAGCATGATAAAGAAGATTCAAAGAGAGTGAGATGCCAGCTCCTTTCATTCAGTCAGTAGCTTCAATCATTTCTGGACGTTTTTCAATGACAAAAATCAATGAATATTGTAAATGCACAAACAGTAATTTCTCTGCATTGCAAGGTGCAATTCTGAAATTTTTTGCTTTTTCCTGCTCCTCTTAGCATGATAAAGAAGATTCAAAGAGAGTGAGATGCCAGATCCTTTCCTTCAGTCAGTAGCTTCAATCATTTCTGGTATATGAATAACATGATGTTTTTCAATGGCAAAAATCAATGAATTTTGTAAATGCACAAACAGTAATTTCTCCGCATTGCAAGGCGCAATTCTGAAATTTTTTGCTTTTTCCTGCTCCTCTTAGCATGATAAAGAAGATTCAAAGAGAGTGAGATGCCAGCTCCTTTCATTCAGTCAGTAGCTTCAATCATTTCTGGACATTTTTCAATGGCAAAAATCAATGAATATTGTAAATGCACAAACAGTAATTTCTCCGCATTGCAAGGTGCAATTCTGAAATTTTTTGCTTTTTCCTGCTCCTCTTAGCATGATAAAGAAGATTCAAAGAGAGTGAGATGCCAGCTCCTTTCATTCAGTCAGTAGCTTCAATCATTTCTGGACGTTTTTCAATGGCAAAAATCAATGAATATTGTAAATGCACAAACAGTAATTTCTCCGCATTGCAAGGTGCAATTCTGAAATTTTTTGCTTTTTCCTGCTCCTCTTAGCATGATAAAGAAGATTCAAAGAGAGTGAGATGCCAGCTCCTTTCATTCAGTCAGTAGCTTCAATCATTTCTGGACGTTTTTCAATGGCAAAAATCAATGAATATTGTAAATGCACAAACAGTAATTTCTCCGCATTGCAAGGTGCAATTCTGAAATTTTTTGCTTTTTCCTGCTCCTCTTAGCATGATAAAGAAGATTCAAAGAGAGTGAGATGCCAGATCCTTTCCTTCAGTCAGTAGCTTCAATCATTTCTGGTATATGAATAACATGATGTTTTTCAATGGCAAAAATCAATGAATTTTGTAAATGCACAAACAGTAATTTCTCCGCATTGCAAGGCGCAATTCTGAAATTTTTTGCTTTTTCCTGCTCCTCTTAGCATGATAAAGAAGATTCAAAGAGAGTGAGATGCCAGCTCCTTTCATTCAGTCAGTAGCTTCAATCATTTCTGGACATTTTTCAATGGCAAAAATCAATGAATATTGTAAATGCACAAACAGTAATTTCTCCGCATTGCAAGGTGCAATTCTGAAATTTTTTGCTTTTTCCTGCTCCTCTTAGCATGATAAAGAAGATTCAAAGAGAGTGAGATGCCAGCTCCTTTCATTCAGTCAGTAGCTTCAATCATTTCTGGACGTTTTTCAATGGCAAAAATCAATGAATATTGTAAATGCACAAACAGTAATTTCTCCGCATTGCAAGGTGCAATTCTGAAATTTTTTGCTTTTTCCTGCTCCTCTTAGCATGATAAAGAAGATTCAAAGAGAGTGAGATGCCAGCTCCTTTCATTCAGTCAGTAGCTTCAATCATTTCTGGACGTTTTTCAATGGCAAAAATCAATGAATATTGTAAATGCACAAACAGTAATTTCTCCGCATTGCAATGTGCAATTCTGAAATTTTTTGCTTTTTCCTGCTCCTCTTAGCATGATAAAGAAGATTCAAAGAGAGTGAGATGCCAGCTCCTTTCATTCAGTCAGTAGCTTCAAACATTTCTGGTACATGAATAACATGATGTTTTTCAATGGCAAAAATCAATGAATATTGTAAATGCACAAACAGTAATTTCTCCGCATTGCAAGGTGCAATTCTGAAATTTTTTGCTTTTTCCTGCTCCTCTTAGCATGATAAAGAAGATTCAAAGAGAGTGAGATGCCAGCTCCTTTCGTTCAGTCAGTAGCTTCAATCATTTCTGGACGTTTTTCAATGGCAAAAATCAGTGAATATTATAAATGCAAAAACAGTAATTTCTCCGCATTGCAAGGTGCAATTCTGAAATTTTTTACTTTTTCCTGCTCCTCTTAGCATGATAAAGAAGATTCAAAGAGAGTGAGATGCCAGCTCCTTTCATTCAGTCAGTAGCTTCAATCATTTCTGGTATATGAATAACATGATGTTTTTCAATGGCAAAAATCAATGAATTTTGTAAATGCACAAACAGTAATTTCTCCGCATTGCAAGGCGCAATTCTGAAATTTTTTGCTTTTTCCTGCTCCTCTTAGCATGATAAAGAAGATTCAAGGAGAGTGAGATGCCAGCTCCTTTCATTCAGTCAGTAGCTTCAATCATTTCTGGACATTTTTCAATGGCAAAAATCAATGAATATTGTAAATGCACAAACAGTAATTTCTCCGCATTGCAAGGTGCAATTCTGAAATTTTTTGCTTTTTCCTGCTCCTCTTAGCATGATAAAGAAGATTCAAAGAGAGTGAGATGCCAGCTCCTTTCATTCAGTCAGTAGCTTCAATCATTTCTGGACGTTTTTCAATGGCAAAAATCAATGAATATTGTAAATGCACAAACAGTAATTTCTCCGCATTGCAAGGTGCAATTCTGAAATTTTTTGCTTTTTCCTGCTCCTCTTAGCATGATAAAGAAGATTCAAAGAGAGTGAGATGCCAGCTCCTTTCATTCAGTCAGTAGCTTCAATCATTTCTGGACGTTTTTCAATGGCAAAAATCAATGAATATTGTAAATGCACAAACAGTAATTTCTCCGCATTGCAAGGTGCAATTCTGAAATTTTTTGCTTTTTCCTGCTCCTCTTAGCATGATAAAGAAGATTCAAAGAGAGTGAGATGCCAGATCCTTTCCTTCAGTCAGTAGCTTCAATCATTTCTGGTATATGAATAACATGATGTTTTTCAATGGCAAAAATCAATGAATTTTGTAAATGCACAAACAGTAATTTCTCCGCATTGCAAGGTGCAATTCTGAAATTTTTTGCTTTTTCCTGCTCCTCTTAGCATGATAAAGAAGATTCAAAGAGAGTGAGATGCCAGCTCCTTTCATTCAGTCAGTAGCTTCAATCATTTCTGGACATTTTTCAATGGCAAAAATCAATGAATATTGTAAATGCACAAACAGTAATTTCTCCGCATTGCAAGGTGCAATTCTGAAATTTTTTGCTTTTTCCTGCTCCTCTTAGCATGATAAAGAAGATTCAAAGAGAGTGAGATGCCAGCTCCTTTCATTCAGTCAGTAGCTTCAATCATTTCTGGACGTTTTTCAATGGCAAAAATCAATGAATATTGTAAATGCACAAACAGTAATTTCTCCGCATTGCAAGGTGCAATTCTGAAATTTTTTGCTTTTTCCTGCTCCTCTTAGCATGATAAAGAAGATTCAAAGAGAGTGAGATGTCAGCTCCTTTCATTCAGTCAGTAGCTTCAATCATTTCTGGACGTTTTTCAATGGCAAAAATCAATGAATATTGTAAATGCACAAACAGTAATTTCTCCGCATTGCAAGGTGCAATTCTGAAATTTTTTGCTTTTTCCTGCTCCTCTTAGCATGATAAAGAAGATTCAAAGAGAGTGAGATGCCAGATCCTTTCCTTCAGTCAGTAGCTTCAATCATTTCTGGTATATGAATAACATGATGTTTTTCAATGGCAAAAATCAATGAATTTTGTAAATGCACAAACAGTAATTTCTCCGCATTGCAAGGCGCAATTCTGAAATTTTTTGCTTTTTCCTGCTCCTCTTAGCATGATAAAGAAGATTCAAAGAGAGTGAGATGCCAGCTCCTTTCATTCAGTCAGTAGCTTCAATCATTTCTGGACATTTTTCAATGGCAAAAATCAATGAATATTGTAAATGCACAAACAGTAATTTCTCCGCATTGCAAGGTGCAATTCTGAAATTTTTTGCTTTTTCCTGCTCCTCTTAGCATGATAAAGAAGATTCAAAGAGAGTGAGATGCCAGCTCCTTTCATTCAGTCAGTAGCTTCAATCATTTCTGGACGTTTTTCAATGGCAAAAATCAATGAATATTGTAAATGCACAAACAGTAATTTCTCCGCATTGCAAGGTGCAATTCTGAAATTTTTTGCTTTTTCCTGCTCCTCTTAGCATGATAAAGAAGATTCAAAGAGAGTGAGATGCCAGCTCCTTTCATTCAGTCAGTAGCTTCAATCATTTCTGGACGTTTTTCAATGGCAAAAATCAATGAATATTGTAAATGCACAAACAGTAATTTCTCCGCATTGCAAGGTGCAATTCTGAAATTTTTTGCTTTTTCCTGCTCCTCTTAGCATGATAAAGAAGATTCAAAGAGAGTGAGATGCCAGATCCTTTCCTTCAGTCAGTAGCTTCAATCATTTCTGGTATATGAATAACATGATGTTTTTCAATGGCAAAAATCAATGAATTTTGTAAATGCACAAACAGTAATTTCTCCGCATTGCAAGGCGCAATTCTGAAATTGTTTGCTTTTTCCTGCTCCTCTTAGCATGATAAAGAAGATTCAAAGAGAGTGAGATGCCAGCTCCTTTCATCCAGTCAGTAGCTTCAATCATTTCTGGACATTTTTCAATGGCAAAAATCAATGAATATTGTAAATGCACAAACAGTAATTTCTCCGCATTGCAAGGTGCAATTCTGAATTTTTTTGCTTTTTCCTGCTCCTCTTAGCATGATAAAGAAGATTCAAAGAGAGTGAGATGCCAGCTCCTTTCATTCAGTCAGTAGCTTCAATCATTTCTGGACGTTTTTCAATGGCAAAAATCAATGAATATTGTAAATGCACAAACAGTAATTTCTCCGCATTGCAAGGTGCAATTCTGAAATTTTTTGCTTTTTCCTGCTCCTCTTAGCATGATAAAGAAGATTCAAAGAGAATGAGATGCCAGCTCCTTTCATTCAGTCAGTAGCTTCAATCATTTCTGGATGTTTTTCAATGGCAAAAATCAATGAATATTGTAAATGCACAAACAGTAATTTCTCCGCATTGCAATGTGCAATTCTGTAATTTTTTGCTTTTTCCTGCTCCTCTTAGCATGATAAAGAAGATTCAAAGAGAGTGAGATGCCAGCTCCTTTCATTCAGTCAGTAGCTTCAATCATTTCTGGACATTTTTCAATGGCAAAAATCAATGAATATTGTAAATGCACAAACAGTAATTTCTCCGCATTGCAAGGTGCAATTCTGAAATTTTTTGCTTTTTCCTGCTCCTCTTAGCATGATAAAGAAGATTCAAAGAGAGTGAGATGCCAGCTCCTTTCATTCAGTCAGTAGCTTCAATCATTTCTGGACGTTTTTCAATGACAAAAATCAATGAATATTGTAAATGCACAAACAGTAATTTCTCTGCATTGCAAGGTGCAATTCTGAAATTTTTTGCTTTTTCCTGCTCCTCTTAGCATGATAAAGAAGATTCAAAGAGAGTGAGATGCCAGATCCTTTCCTTCAGTCAGTAGCTTCAATCATTTCTGGTATATGAATAACATGATGTTTTTCAATGGCAAAAATCAATGAATTTTGTAAATGCACAAACAGTAATTTCTCCGCATTGCAAGGCGCAATTCTGAAATTTTTTGCTTTTTCCTGCTCCTCTTAGCATGATAAAGAAGATTCAAAGAGAGTGAGATGCCAGCTCCTTTCATTCAGTCAGTAGCTTCAATCATTTCTGGACATTTTTCAATGGCAAAAATCAATGAATATTGTAAATGCACAAACAGTAATTTCTCCGCATTGCAAGGTGCAATTCTGAAATTTTTTGCTTTTTCCTGCTCCTCTTAGCATGATAAAGAAGATTCAAAGAGAGTGAGATGCCAGCTCCTTTCATTCAGTCAGTAGCTTCAATCATTTCTGGACGTTTTTCAATGGCAAAAATCAATGAATATTGTAAATGCACAAACAGTAATTTCTCCGCATTGCAAGGTGCAATTCTGAAATTTTTTGCTTTTTCCTGCTCCTCTTAGCATGATAAAGAAGATTCAAAGAGAGTGAGATGCCAGCTCCTTTCATTCAGTCAGTAGCTTCAATCATTTCTGGACGTTTTTCAATGGCAAAAATCAATGAATATTGTAAATGCACAAACAGTAATTTCTCCGCATTGCAAGGTGCAATTCTGAAATTTTTTGCTTTTTCCTGCTCCTCTTAGCATGATAAAGAAGATTCAAAGAGAGTGAGATGCCAGATCCTTTCCTTCAGTCAGTAGCTTCAATCATTTCTGGTATATGAATAACATGATGTTTTTCAATGGCAAAAATCAATGAATTTTGTAAATGCACAAACAGTAATTTCTCCGCATTGCAAGGCGCAATTCTGAAATTTTTTGCTTTTTCCTGCTCCTCTTAGCATGATAAAGAAGATTCAAAGAGAGTGAGATGCCAGCTCCTTTCATTCAGTCAGTAGCTTCAATCATTTCTGGACATTTTTCAATGGCAAAAATCAATGAATATTGTAAATGCACAAACAGTAATTTCTCCGCATTGCAAGGTGCAATTCTGAAATTTTTTGCTTTTTCCTGCTCCTCTTAGCATGATAAAGAAGATTCAAAGAGAGTGAGATGCCAGCTCCTTTCATTCAGTCAGTAGCTTCAATCATTTCTGGACGTTTTTCAATGGCAAAAATCAATGAATATTGTAAATGCACAAACAGTAATTTCTCCGCATTGCAAGGTGCAATTCTGAAATTTTTTGCTTTTTCCTGCTCCTCTTAGCATGATAAAGAAGATTCAAAGAGAGTGAGATGCCAGCTCCTTTCATTCAGTCAGTAGCTTCAATCATTTCTGGACGTTTTTCAATGGCAAAAATCAATGAATATTGTAAATGCACAAACAGTAATTTCTCCGCATTGCAATGTGCAATTCTGAAATTTTTTGCTTTTTCCTGCTCCTCTTAGCATGATAAAGAAGATTCAAAGAGAGTGAGATGCCAGCTCCTTTCATTCAGTCAGTAGCTTCAAACATTTCTGGTACATGAATAACATGATGTTTTTCAATGGCAAAAATCAATGAATATTGTAAATGCACAAACAGTAATTTCTCCGCATTGCAAGGTGCAATTCTGAAATTTTTTGCTTTTTCCTGCTCCTCTTAGCATGATAAAGAAGATTCAAAGAGAGTGAGATGCCAGCTCCTTTCGTTCAGTCAGTAGCTTCAATCATTTCTGGACGTTTTTCAATGGCAAAAATCATTGAATATTATAAATGCACAAACAGTAATTTCTCCGCATTGCAAGGTGCAATTCTGAAATTTTTTACTTTTTCCTGCTCCTCTTAGCATGATAAAGAAGATTCAAAGAGAGTGAGATGCCAGCTCCTTTCATTCAGTCAGTAGCTTCAATCATTTCTGGTATATGAATAACATGATGTTTTTCAATGGCAAAAATCAATGAATATTGTAAATGCACAAACAGTAATTTCTCCGCATTGCAAGGTGCAATTCTGAAATTTTTTGCTTTTTCCTGCTCCTCTTAGCATGATAAAGAAGATTCAAAGAGAGTGAGATGCCAGCTCCTTTCATTCAGTCAGTAGCTTCAATCATTTCTGGACGTTTTTCAATGGCAAAAATCAATGAATATTGTAAATGCACAAACAGTAATTTCTCCGCATTGCAAGGTGCAATTCTGAAATTTTTTGCTTTTTCCTGCTCCTCTTAGCATGATAAACAAGATTCAAAGAGAGTGAGATGCCAGCTCATTTCATTCAGTCAGTAGCTTCAATCATTTCTGGACGTTTTTCAATGGCAAAAATCATTGAATATTGTAAATGCACAAACAGTAATTTCTCCGCATTGCAAGGTGCAATTCTGAAATTTTTTGCTTTTTCCTGCTCCTCTTAGCATGATAAAGAAGATTCAAAGAGAGTGAGATGCCAGCTCCTTTCATTCAGTCAGTAGCTTCAATCATTTCTGGTATATGAATAACATGATGTTTTTCAATCGCAAAAATCAATGAATATTGTAAATGCACAAACAGTAATTTCTCCGCATTGCAAGGTGCAATTCTGAAATTTTTTGCTTTTTCCTGCTCCTCTTAGCATGATAAAGAAGATTCAAAGAGAGTGAGATGCCAGCTCCTTTCATTCAGTCAGTAGCTTCAATCATTTCTGGACGTTTTTCAATGGCAAAAATCAATGAATATTGTAAATGCACAAACAGTAATTTCTCCGCATTGCAAGGTGCAATTCTGAAATTTTTTGCTTTTTCCTGCTCCTCTAAGCATGATAAAGAAGATTCAAAGAGAGTGAGATGCCAGATCCTTTCCTTCAGTCAGTAGCTTCAATCATTTCTGGTATATGAATAACATGATGTTTTTCAATGGCAAAAATCAATGAATTTTGTAAATGCACAAACAGTAATTTCTCCGCATTGCAAGACGCAATTCTGAAATTTTTTGCTTTTTCCTGCTCCTCTTAGCATGATAAAGAAGATTCAAAGAGAGTGAGATGCCAGCTCCTTTCATTCAGTCAGTAGCTTCAATCATTTCTGGACATTTTTCAATGGCAAAAATCAATGAATATTGTAAATGCACAAACAGTAATTTCTCCGCATTGCAAGGTGCAATTCTGAAATTTTTTGCTTTTTCCTGCTCCTCTTAGCATGATAAAGAAGATTCAGAGAGTGAGATGCCAGCTCCTTTCATTCAGTCAGTAGCTTCAATCATTTCTGGACGTTTTTCAATGGCAAAAATCAATGAATATTGTAAATGCACAAACAGTAATTTCTCCGCATTGCAAGGTGCAATTCTGAAATTTTTTGCTTTTTCCTGCTCCTCTTAGCATGATAAAGAAGATGCAAAGAGAGTGAGATGCCAGCTCCTTTCATTCAGTCAGTACCTTCAATCATTTCTGGACGTTTTTCAATGGCAAAAATCAATGAATATTGTAAATGCACAAACAGTAATTTCTCCGCATTGCAAGGTGCAATTCTGAAATTTTTTGCTTTTTCCTGCTCCTCTTAGCATGATAAAGAAGATTCAAAGAGAGTGAGATGCCAGCTCCTTTCATTCAGTCAGTAGCTTCAATCATTTCTGGACGTTTTTCAATGGCAAAAATCAATGACTATTGTAAATGCACAAACTGTAATTTCTCCGCATTGCAAGGTGCAATTCTGAAATTTTTTGCTTTTTCCTGCTCCTCTTAGCATGATAAAGAAGATTCAAAGAGAGTGAGATGCCAGCTCCTTTCATTCAGTCAGTAGCTTCAATCATTTCTGGTATATGAATAACATGATGTTTTTCAATAGCAAAAATCAATGAATATTGTAAATGCACAAACAGTAATTTCTCCGCATTGCAAGGTGCAATTCTGAAATTTTTTGCTTTTTCCTGCTCCTCTTAGCATGATAAAGAAGATTCAAAGAGAGTGAGATGCCAGCTCCTTTCATTCAGTCAGTAGCTTCAATCATTTCTGGACGTTTTTCAATGGCAAAAATCAATGAATATTGTAAATGCACAAACAGTAATTTCTCCGCATTGCAAGGTGCAATTCTGAAATTTTTTGCTTTTTCCTGCTCCTCTAAGCATGATAAAGAAGATTCAAAGAGAGTGAGATGCCAGATCCTTTCCTTCAGTCAGTAGCTTCAATCATTTCTGGTATATGAATAACATGATGTTTTTCAATGGCAAAAATCAATGAATTTTGTAAATGCACAAACAGTAATTTCTCCGCATTGCAAGGCGCAATTCTGAAATTTTTTGCTTTTTCCTGCTCCTCTTAGCATGATAAAGAAGATTCAAAGAGAGTGAGATGCCAGCTCCTTTCATTCAGTCAGTAGCTTCAATCATTTCTGGACATTTTTCAATGGCAAAAATCAATGAATATTGTAAATGCACAAACAGTAATTTCTCCGCATTGCAAGGTGCAATTCTGAAATTTTTTGCTTTTTCCTGCTCCTCTTAGCATGATAAAGAAGATTCAAAGAGAGTGAGATGCCAGCTCCTTTCATTCAGTCAGTAGCTTCAATCATTTCTGGACGTTTTTCAATGGCAAAAATCAATGAATATTGTAAATGCACAAACAGTAATTTCTCCGCATTGCAAGGTGCAATTCTGAAATTTTTTGCTTTTTCCTGCTCCTCTTAGCATGATAAAGAGGATTCAAAGAGAGTGAGATGCCAGCTCCTTTCATTCAGTCAGTACCTTCAATCATTTCTGGACGTTTTTCAATGGCAAAAATCAATGAATATTGTAAATGCACAAACAGTAATTTCTCCGCATTGCAAGGTGCAATTCTGAAATTTTTTGCTTTTTCCTGCTCCTCTTAGCATGATAAAGAAGATTCAAAGAGAGTGAGATGCCAGCTCCTTTCATTCAGTCAGTAGCTTCAATCATTTCTGGACGTTTTTCAATGGCAAAAATCAATGAATATTGTAAATGCAGAAACTGTAATTTCTCCGCATTGCAAGGTGCAATTCTGAAATTTTTTGCTTTTTCCTGCTCCTCTTAGCATGATAAAGAAGATTCAAAGAGAGTGAGATGCCAGCTCCTTTCATTCAGTCAGTAGCTTCAATCATTTCTGGTATATGAATAACATGATGTTTTTCAATCGCAAAAATCAATGAATATTGTAAATGCACAAACAGTAATTTCTCCGCATTGCAAGGTGCAATTCTGAAATTTTTTGCTTTTTCCTGCTCCTCTTAGCATGATAAAGAAGATTCAAAGAGAGTGAGATGCCAGCTCCTTTCCTTCAGTCAGTAGCTTCAATCATTTCTGGTATATGAATAACATGATGTTTTTCAATGGCAAAAATCAATGAATTTTGTAAATGCACAAACAGTAATTTCTCCGCATTGCAAGGCGCAATTCTGAAATTTTTTGCTTTTTCCTGCTCCTCTTAGCATGATAAAGAAGATTCAAAGAGAGTGAGATGCCAGCTCCTTTCATTCAGTCAGTAGCTTCAATCATTTCTGGACATTTTTCAGTGGCAAAAATCAATGAATATTGTAAATGCACAAACAGTAATTTCTCCGCATTGCAAGGTGCAATTCTGAAATTTTTTGCTTTTTCCTGCTCCTCTTAGCATGATAAAGAAGATTCAAAGAGAGTGAGATGCCAGCTCCTTTCATTCAGTCAGTAGCTACAATCATTTCTGGACGTTTTTCAATGGCAAAAATCAATGAATATTGTAAATGCACAAACAGTAATTTCTCCGCATTGCAAGGTGCAATTCTGAAATTTTTTGCTTTTTCCTGCTCCTCTTAGCATGATAAAGAAGATTCAAAGAGAGTGAGGTGCCAGCTCCTTTCATTCAGTCAGGAGCTTCAAACATTTCTGGTATATGAATAACATGTTTTTCAATGGCAAAAATCAATGAATATTGTAAATGCACAAACAGTAATTTCTCCGCATTGCAAGGTGCAATTCTGAAATTTTTTGCTTTTTCCTGCTCCTCTTAGCATGATAAAGAAGATTCAAAGAGAGTGAGATGCCAGCTCCTTTCATTCAGTCAGTAGCTTCAATCATTTCTGGACGTTTTTCAATGGCAAAAATCAATGAATATTGTAAATGCACAAACTGTAATTTCTCCGCATTGCAAGGTGCAATTCTGAAATTTTTTGCTTTTTCCTGCTCCTCTTAGCATGATAAAGAAGATTCAAAGAGAGTGAGATGCCAGCTAATTTCATTCAGTCAGTAGCTTCAATCATTTCTGGACGTTTTTCAATGGCAAAAATCAACGAATATTGTAAATGCACAAACAGTAATTTCTCCGCATTGCAAGGTGCAATTCTGAAATTTTTTGCTTTTTCCTGCTCCTCTTAGCATGATAAAGAAGATTCAAAGAGAGTGAGATGCCACCTCCTTTCATTCAGTCAGTAGCTTCAATCATTTCTGGACGTTTTTCAATGGCAAAAATCAATGAATATTGTAAATGCACAAACTGTAATTTCTCCGCATTGCAAGGTGCAATTCTGAAATTTTTTGCTTTTTCCTGCTCCTCTTAGCATGATAAAGAAGATTCAAAGAGAGTGAGATGCCAGCTCCTTTCATTCAGTCAGTAGCTTCAATCATTTCTGGACGTTTTTCAATGGCAAAAATCAATGAATATTGTAAATGCACAAACAGTAAATTCTCCGCATTGCAAGTTGCAATTCTGAAATTTTTTGCTTTTTCCTGCTCCTCTTAGCATGATAAAGAAGATTCAAAGAGAGTGAGATGCCAGCTCCTTTCCTTCAGTCAGTAGCTTCAATAATTTCTGGTATATGAATAACATGATGTTTTTCAATGGCAAAAATCAATGAATTTTGTAAATGCACAAACAGTAATTTCTCCGCATTGCAAGGCGCAATTCTGAAATTTTTTGCTTTTTCCTGCTCCTCTTAGCATGATAAAGAAGATTCAAAGAGAGTGAGATGCCAGCTCCTTTCATTCAGTCAGTAGCTTCAATCATTTCTGGACATTTTTCAATGGCAAAAATCAATGAATATTGTAAATGCACAAACAGTAATTTCTCCGCATTGCAAGGTGCAATTCTGAAATTTTTTGCTTTTTCCTGCTCCTCTTAGCATGATAAAGAAGATTCAAAGAGAGTGAGATGCCAGCTCCTTTCATTCAGTCAGTAGCTTCAATCATTTCTGGACGTTTTTCAATGGCAAAAATCAATGAATATTGTAAATGCACAAACAGTAATTTCTCCGCATTGCAAGGTGCAATTCTGAAATTTTTTGCTTTTTCCTGCTCCTCTTAGCATGATAAAGAAGATTCAAAGAGAGTGAGGTGCCAGCTCCTTTCATTCAGTCAGGAGCTTCAAACATTTCTGGTATATGAATAACATGTTTTTCAAAGGCAAAAATCAATATATATTGTAAATGCACAAACAGTAAATTCTCCGCATTGCAAGGTGCAATTCTGAAATTTTTTGCTTTTTCCTGCTCCTCTTAGCATGATAAAGAAGATTCAAAGAGAGTGAGATGCCAGCTCCTTTCATTCAGTCAGTAGCTTCAATCATTTCTGGTATATGAATAACATGATGTTTTTCAATCGCAAAAATCAATGAATATTGTAAATGCACAAACAGTAATTTCTCCGCATTGCAAGGTGCAATTCTGAAATTTTTTGCTTTTTCCTGCTCCTCTTAGCATGATAAAGAAGATTCAAAGAGAGTGAGATGCCAGCTCCTTTCCTTCAGTCAGTAGCTTCAATCATTTCTGGTATATGAATAACATGATGTTTTTCAATGGCAAAAATCAATGAATTTTGTAAATGCACAAACAGTAATTTCTCCGCATTGCAAGGCGCAATTCTGAAATTTTTTGCTTTTTCCTGCTCCTCTTAGCATGATAAAGAAGATTCAAAGAGAGTGAGATGCCAGCTCCTTTCATTCAGTCAGTAGCTTCAATCATTTCTGGACATTTTTCAGTGGCAAAAATCAATGAATATTGTAAATGCACAAACAGTAATTTCTCCGCATTGCAAGGTGCAATTCTGAAATTTTTTGCTTTTTCCTGCTCCTCTTAGCATGATAAAGAAGATTCAAAGAGAGTGAGATGCCAGCTCCTTTCATTCAGTCAGTAGCTACAATCATTTCTGGACGTTTTTCAATGGCAAAAATCAATGAATATTGTAAATGCACAAACAGTAATTTCTCCGCATTGCAAGGTGCAATTCTGAAATTTTTTGCTTTTTCCTGCTCCTCTTAGCATGATAAAGAAGATTCAAAGAGAGTGAGGTGCCAGCTCCTTTCATTCAGTCAGGAGCTTCAAACATTTCTGGTATATGAATAACATGTTTTTCAATGGCAAAAATCAATGAATATTGTAAATGCACAAACAGTAATTTCTCCGCATTGCAAGGTGCAATTCTGAAATTTTTTGCTTTTTCCTGCTCCTCTTAGCATGATAAAGAAGATTCAAAGAGAGTGAGATGCCAGCTCCTTTCATTCAGTCAGTAGCTTCAATCATTTCTGGACGTTTTTCAATGGCAAAAATCAATGAATATTGTAAATGCACAAACTGTAATTTCTCCGCATTGCAAGGTGCAATTCTGAAATTTTTTGCTTTTTCCTGCTCCTCTTAGCATGATAAAGAAGATTCAAAGAGAGTGAGATGCCAGCTCCTTTCATTCAGTCAGTAGCTTCAATCATTTCTGGACGTTTTTCAATGGCAAAAATCAACGAATATTGTAAATGCACAAACAGTAATTTCTCCGCATTGCAAGGTGCAATTCTGAAATTTTTTGCTTTTTCCTGCTCCTCTTAGCATGATAAAGAAGATTCAAAGAGAGTGAGATGCCAGCTCCTTTCATTCAGTCAGTAGCTTCAATCATTTCTGGACGTTTTTCAATGGCAAAAATCAATGAATATTGTAAATGCACAAACTGTAATTTCTCCGCATTGCAAGGTGCAATTCTGAAATTTTTTGCTTTTTCCTGCTCCTCTTAGCATGATAAAGAAGATTCAAAGAGAGTGAGATGCCAGCTCCTTTCATTCAGTCAGTAGCTTCAATCATTTCTGGACGTTTTTCAATGGCAAAAATCAATGAATATTGTAAATGCACAAACAGTAAATTCTCCGCATTGCAAGTTGCAATTCTGAAATTTTTTGCTTTTTCCTGCTCCTCTTAGCATGATAAAGAAGATTCAAAGAGAGTGAGATGCCAGCTCCTTTCCTTCAGTCAGTAGCTTCAATAATTTCTGGTATATGAATAACATGATGTTTTTCAATGGCAAAAATCAATGAATTTTGTAAATGCACAAACAGTAATTTCTCCGCATTGCAAGGCGCAATTCTGAAATTTTTTGCTTTTTCCTGCTCCTCTTAGCATGATAAAGAAGATTCAAAGAGAGTGAGATGCCAGCTCCTTTCATTCAGTCAGTAGCTTCAATCATTTCTGGACATTTTTCAATGGCAAAAATCAATGAATATTGTAAATGCACAAACAGTAATTTCTCCGCATTGCAAGGTGCAATTCTGAAATTTTTTGCTTTTTCCTGCTCCTCTTAGCATGATAAAGAAGATTCAAAGAGAGTGAGATGCCAGCTCCTTTCATTCAGTCAGTAGCTTCAATCATTTCTGGACGTTTTTCAATGGCAAAAATCAATGAATATTGTAAATGCACAAACAGTAATTTCTCCGCATTGCAAGGTGCAATTCTGAAATTTTTTGCTTTTTCCTGCTCCTCTTAGCATGATAAAGAAGATTCAAAGAGAGTGAGGTGCCAGCTCCTTTCATTCAGTCAGGAGCTTCAAACATTTCTGGTATATGAATAACATGTTTTTTAAAGGCAAAAATCAATATATATTGTAAATGCACAAACAGTAAATTCTCCGCATTGCAAGGTGCAATTCTGAAATTTTTTGCTTTTTCCTGCTCCTCTTAGCATGATAAAGAAGATTCAAAGAGAGTGAGATGCCAGCTCCTTTCATTCAGTCAGTAGCATCAATCATTTCTGGACGTTTTTCATTGGCAAAAATCAATGAATATTCTAAATGCACAAACTGTAATTTCTCCGCATTGCAAGGTGCAATTCTGAAATTTTTTGCTTTTTCCTGCTCCTCTTAGCATGATAAAGAAGATTCAAAGAGAGTGAGATGCCAGCTCCTTTCATTCAGTCAGTAGCTTCAATCATTTCTGGACGTTTTTCAATGGCAAAAATCAACGAATATTGTAAATGCACAAACAGTAATTTCTCCGCATTGCAAGGTGCAATTCTGAAATTTTTTGCTTTTTCCTGCTCCTCTTAGCATGATAAAGAAGATTCAAAGAGAGTGAGATCCCAGCTCCTTTCATTCAGTCAGTAGCTTCAATCATTTCTGGACGTTTTTCAATGGCAAAAATCAATGAATATTGTAAATGCACAAACTGTAATTTCTCCGCATTGCAAGGTGCAATTCTGAAATTTTTTGCTTTTTCCTGCTCCACTTAGCATGATAAAGAAGATTCAAAGAGAGTGAGATGCCAGCTCCTTTCATTCAGTCAGTAGCTTCAATCATTTCTGGACGTTTTTCAATGGCAAAAATCAATGAATATTGTAAATGCACAAACAGTAATTTCTCCGCATTGCAAGTTGCAATTCTGAAATTTTTTGCTTTTTCCTGCTCCTCTTAGCATGATAAAGAAGATTCAAAGAGAGTGAGATGCCAGCTCCTTTCATTCAGTCAGTACCTTCAATCATTTCTGGACGTTTTTCAATGGCAAAAATCAATGAATATTGTAAATGCACAAACAGTAATTTCTCCGCATTGCAAGGTGCAATTCTGAAATTTTTTGCTTTTTCCTGCTCCTCTTAGCATGATAAAGAAGATTCAAAGAGAGTGAGATGCCAGCTCCTTTCATTCAGTCAGTAGCTTCAAACATTTCTGGTATATGAATAACATGATGTTTTTCAATGGCAAAAATCAATGAATATTGTAAATGCACAAACAGTAATTTCTCCGCATTGCAAGGTGCAAGTCTGAAATTTTTTGCTTTTTCCTGCTCCTCTTAGCATGATAAAGAAGATTCAAAGAGAGTGAGATGCCAGCTACTTTCATTCAGTCAGTAGCTTCAATCATTTCTGGACGTTTTTCAATGGTAAAAATCAATGAATATTGTAAATGCACAAACAGTAATTTCTCCACATTGCAAGGTGCAATTCTGAAATTTTTTGCTTTTTCATGCTCCTCTTAGCATGATAAAGAAGATTCAAAGAGATTGAGATGCCAGCTCCTTTCATTCAGTCAGTAGCTTCAAACATTTCTGGTATATGAATAACATTATGTTTTTCAATGGCAAAAATCAATGAATATTGTAAATGCACAAACAGTAATTTCTCCGCATTGCAAGGTGCAATTCTGAAATTTTTTGCTTTTTCCTGCTCCTCTTAGCATGATAAAGAAGATTCAAAGAGAGTGAGATGCCAGCTCCTTTCATTCAGTCAGTAGCTTCAAACATTTCTGGTATATGAATAACATGATGTTTTTCAATGGCAAAAATCAATGAATATTGAAAATGCACAAACAGTAATTTCTCCGCATTGCAAGGTGCAATTCTGAAATTTTTTGCTTTTTCCTGCTCCTCTTAGCATGATAAAGAAGATTCAAAGAGAGTGAGATGCCAGCTCCTTTCATTCAGTCAGTAGCTTCAATCATTTCTGGACGTTTTTCAATGGCAAAAATCAACGAATATTGTAAATGCACAAACAGTAATTTCTCCGCATTGCAAGGTGCAATTCTGAAATTTTTTGCTTTTTCCTGCTCCTCTTAGCATGATAAAGAAGATTCAAAGAGAGTGAGATGCCAGCTCCTTTCATTCAGTCAGTAGCTTCAATCATTTCTGGACGTTTTTCAATGCCAAAAATCAATGAATATTGTAAATGCACAAACTGTAATTTCTCCGCATTGCAAAGTGCAATTCTGAAATTTTTTGCTTTTTCCTGCTCCTCTTAGCATGATAAAGAAGATTCAAAGAGAGTGAGATGCCAGCTCCTTTCATTCAGTCAGTAGCTTCAATAATTTCTGGACGTTTTTCAATGGCAAAAATCAATGAATATTGTAAATGCACAAACAGTAAATTCTCCGCATTGCAAGGTGCAATTCTGAAATTTTTTGCTTTTTCCTGCTCCTCTTAGCATGATAAAGAAGATTCAAAGAGAGTGAGATGCCAGCTCCTTTCCTTCAGTCAGTAGCTTCAATCATTTCTGGTATATGAATAACATGATGTTTTTCAATGGCAAAAATCAATGAATTTTGTAAATGCACAAACAGTAATTTCTCCGCATTGCAAGGCGCAATTCTGAAATTTTTTGCTTTTTCCTGCTCCTCTTAGCATGATAAAGAAGATTCAAAGAGAGTGAGATGCCAGCTCCTTTCATTCAGTCAGTAGCTTCAATCATTTCTGGACATTTTTCAATGGCAAAAATCAATGAATATTGTAAATGCACAAACAGTAATTTCTCCGCATTGCAAGGTGCAATTCTGAAATTTTTTGCTTTTTCCTGCTCCTCTTAGCATGATAAAGAACATTCAAAGAGAGTGAGATGCCAGCTCCTTTCATTCAGTCAGTAGCTTCAATCATTTCTGGACGTTTTTCAATGGCAAAAATCAATGAATATTGTAAATGCACAAACAGTAATTTCTCCGCATTGCAAGGTGCAATTCTGAAATTTTTTGCTTTTTCCTGCTCCTCTTAGCATGATAAAGAAGATTCAAAGAGAGTGAGGTGCCAGCTCCTTTCATTCAGTCAGGAGCTTCAAACATTTCTGGTATATGAATAACATGTTTTTCAATGGCAAAAATCAATGAATATTGTAAATGCACAAACAGTAAATTCTCCGCATTGCAAGGTGCAATTCTGAAATTTTTTGCTTTTTCCTGCTCCTCTTAGCATGATAAAGAAGATTCAAAGAGAATGAGATGCCAGCTCCTTTCATTCAGTCAGTAGCTTCAATCATTTCTGGACGTTTTTCAATGGCAAAAATCAATGAATATTGTAAATGCACAAACTGTAATTTCTCCGCATTGCAAGGTGCAATTCTGAAATTTTTTGCTTTTTCCTGCTCCTCTTAGCATGATAAAGAAGATTCAAAGAGAGTGAGATGCCAGCTCCTTTCATTCAGTCAGTAGCTTCAATCATTTCTGGACGTTTTTCAATGGCAAAAATCAACGAATATTGTAAATGCACAAACAGTAATTTCTCCGCATTGCAAGGTGCAATTCTGAAATTTTTTGCTTTTTCCTGCTCCTCTTAGCATGATAAAGAAGATTCAAAGAGAGTGAGATGCCAGCTCCTTTCATTCAGTCAGTAGCTTCAATCATTTCTGGACGTTTTTCAATGGCAAAAATCAATGAATATTGTAAATGCACAAACTGTAATTTCTCCGCATTGCAAGGTGCAATTCTGAAATTTTTTGCTTTTTCCTGCTCCACTTAGCATGATAAAGAAGATTCAAAGAGAGTGAGATGCCACCTCCTTTCATTCAGTCAGTAGCTTCAATCATTTCTGGACGTTTTTCAATGGCAAAAATCAATGAATATTGTAAATGCACAAACAGTAATTTCTCCGCATTGCAAGTTGCAATTCTGAAATTTTTTGCTTTTTCCTGCTCCTCTTAGCATGATAAAGAAGATTCAAAGAGAGTGAGATGCCAGCTCCTTTCATTCAGTCAGTACCTTCAATAATTTCTGGACGTTTTTCAATGGCAAAAATCAATGAATATTGTAAATGCACAAACAGTAATTTCTCCGCATTGCAAGGTGCAATTCTGAAATTTTTTGCTTTTTCCTGCCCCTCTTAGCATGATAAAGAAGATTCAAAGAGAGTGAGATGCCAGCTCCTTTCATTCAGTCAGTAGCTTCAAACATTTCTGGTATATGAATAACATGATGTTTTTCAATGGCAAAAATCAATGAATATTGTAAATGCACAAACAGTAATTTCTCCGCATTGCAAGGTGCAAGTCTGAAATTTTTTGCTTTTTTCTGCTCCTCTTAGCATGATAAAGAAGATTCAAAGAGAGTGAGATGCCAGCTCCTTTCATTCAGTCAGTAGCTTCAAACATTTCTGGTATATGAATAACATGATGTTTTTCAATGGCAAAAATCAATGAATATTGTAAATGCACAAACAGTAATTTCTCCGCATTGCAAGGTGCAAGTCTGAAATTTTTTGCTTTTTCCTGCTCCTCTTAGCATGATAAAGAAGATTCAAAGAGAGTGAGATGCCAGCTACTTTCATTCAGTCAGTAGCTTCAATCATTTCTGGACGTTTTTCAATGGTAAAAATCAATGAATATTGTAAATGCACAAACAGTAATTCCTCGACATTGCAAGGTGCAATTCTGAAATTTTTTGCTTTTTCATGCTCCTCTTAGCATGATAAAGAAGATTCAAAGAGATTGAGATGCCAGCTCCTTTCATTCAGTCAGTAGCTTCAAACATTTCTGGTATATGAATAACATTATGTTTTTCAATGGCAAAAATCAATGAATATTGTAAATGCACAAACAGTAATTTCTCCGCATTGCAAGGTGCAATTCTGAAATTTTTTGCTTTTTCCTGCTCCTCTTAGCATGATAAAGAAGATTCAAAGAGAGTGAGGTGCCAGCTCCTTTCATTCAGTCAGGAGCTTCAAACATTTCTGGTATATGAATAACATGTTTTTCAAAGGCAAAAATCAATATATATTGTAAATGCACAAACAGTAAATTCTCCGCATTGCAAGGTGCAATTCTGAAATTTTTTGCTTTTTCCTGCTCCTCTTAGCATGATAAAGAAGATTCAAAGAGAGTGAGATGCCAGCTCCTTTCATTCAGTCAGTAGCTTCAATCATTTCTGGACGTTTTTCAATGGCAAAAATCAATGAATATTGTAAATGCACAAACTGTAATTTCTCCGCATTGCAAGGTGCAATTCTGAAATTTTTTGCTTTTTCCTGCTCCTCTTAGCATGATAAAGAAGATTCAAAGAGAGTGAGATGCCAGCTCCTTTCATTCAGTCAGTAGCTTCAATCATTTCTGGACGTTTTTCAATGGCAAAAATCAACGAATATTGTAAATGCACAAACAGTAATTTCTCCGCATTGCAAGGTGCAATTCTGAAATTTTTTGCTTTTTCCTGCTCCTCTTAGCATGATAAAGAAGATTCAAAGAGAGTGAGATGCCAGCTCCTTTCATTCAGTCAGTAGCTTCAATCATTTCTGGACGTTTTTCAATGGCAAAAATCAATGAATATTGTAAATGCACAAACTGTAATTTCTCCGCATTGCAAGGTGCAATTCTGAAATTTTTTGCTTTTTCCTGCTCCACTTAGCATGATAAAGAAGATTCAAAGAGAGTGAGATGCCAGCTCCTTTCATTCAGTCAGTAGCTTCAATCATTTCTGGACGTTTTTCAATGGCAAAAATCAATGAATATTGTAAATGCACAAACAGTAATTTCTCCGCATTGCAAGTTGCAATTCTGAAATTTTTTGCTTTTTCCTGCTCCTCTTAGCATGATAAAGAAGATTCAAAGAGAGTGAGATGCCAGCTCCTTTCATTCAGTCAGTACCTTCAATCATTTCTGGACGTTTTTCAATGGCAAAAATCAATGAATATTGTAAATGCACAAACAGTAATTTCTCCGCATTGCAAGGTGCAATTCTGAAATTTTTTGCTTTTTCCTGCTCCTCTTAGCATGATAAAGAAGATTCAAAGAGAGTGAGATGCCAGCTCCTTTCATTCAGTCAGTAGCTTCAAACATTTCTGGTATATGAATAACATGATGTTTTTCAATGGCAAAAATCAATGAATATTGTAAATGCACAAACAGTAATTTCTCCGCATTGCAAGGTGCAAGTCTGAAATTTTTTGCTTTTTTCTGCTCCTCTTAGCATGATAAAGAAGATTCAAAGAGAGTGAGATGCCAGCTCCTTTCATTCAGTCAGTAGCTTCAAACATTTCTGGTATATGAATAACATGATGTTTTTCAATGGCAAAAATCAATGAATATTGTAAATGCACAAACAGTAATTTCTCCGCATTGCAAGGTGCAAGTCTGAAATTTTTTGCTTTTTCCTGCTCCTCTTAGCATGATAAAGAAGATTCAAAGAGAGTGAGATGCCAGCTACTTTCATTCAGTCAGTAGCTTCAATCATTTCTGGACGTTTTTCAATGGTAAAAATCAATGAATATTGTAAATGCACAAACAGTAATTTCTCCACATTGCAAGGTGCAATTCTGAAATTTTTTGCTTTTTCATGCTCCTCTTAGCATGATAAAGAAGATTCAAAGAGATTGAGATGCCAGCTCCTTTCATTCAGTCAGTAGCTTCAAACATTTCTGGTATATGAATAACATTATGTTTTTCAATGGCAAAAATCAATGAATATTGTAAATGCACAAACAGTAATTTCTCCGCATTGCAAGGTGCAATTCTGAAATTTTTTGCTTTTTCCTGCTCCTCTTAGCATGATAAAGAAGATTCAAAGAGAGTGAGATGCCAGCTCCTTTCATTCAGTCAGTAGCTTCAAACATTTCTGGTATATGAATAACATGATGTTTTTCAATGGCAAAAATCAATGAATATTGAAAATGCACAAACAGTAATTTCTCCGCATTGCAAGGTGCAATTCTGAAATTTTTTGCTTTTTCCTGCTCCTCTTAGCATGATAAAGAAGATTCAAAGAGAGTGAGATGCCAGCTCCTTTCATTCAGTCAGTAGCTTCAATCATTTCTGGACATTTTTCAATGGCAAAAATCAACGAATATTGTAAATGCACAAACAGTAATTTCTCCGCATTGCAAGGTGCAATTCTGAAATTTTTTGCTTTTTCCTGCTCCTCTTAGCATGATAAAGAAGATTCAAAGAGAGTGAGATGCCAGCTCCTTTCATTCAGTCAGTAGCTTCAGTCATTTCTGGACGTTTTTCAATGGCAAAAATCAATGAATATTGTAAATGCACAAACTGTAATTTCTCCGCATTGCAAAGTGCAATTCTGAAATTTTTTGCTTTTTCCTGCTCCTCTTAGCATGATAAAGAAGATTCAAAGAGAGTGAGATGCCAGCTCCTTTCATTCAGTCAGTAGCTTCAATAATTTCTGGACGTTTTTCAATGGCAAAAATCAATGAATATTGTAAATGCACAAACAGTAAATTCTCCGCATTGCAAGGTGCAATTCTGAAATTTTTTGCTTTTTCCTGCTCCTCTTAGCATGATAAAGAAGATTCAAAGAGAGTGAGATGCCAGCTCCTTTCCTTCAGTCAGTAGCTTCAATCATTTCTGGTATATGAATAACATGATGTTTTTCAATGGCAAAAATCAATGAATTTTGTAAATGCACAAACAGTAATTTCTCCGCATTGCAAGGCGCAATTCTGAAATTTTTTGCTTTTTCCTGCTCCTCTTAGCATGATAAAGAAGATTCAAAGAGAGTGAGATGCCAGCTCCTTTCATTCAGTCAGTAGCTTCAATCATTTCTGGACATTTTTCAATGGCAAAAATAAAATGAATATTGTAAATGCACAAACAGTAATTTCTCCGCATTGCAAGGTGCAATTCTGAAATTTTTTGCTTTTTCCTGCTCCTCTTAGCATGATAAAGAAGATTCAAAGAGAGTGAGATGCCAGCTCCTTTCATTCAGTCAGTAGCTTCAATCATTTCTGGACGTTTTTCAATGGCAAAAATCAATGAATATTGTAAATGCACAAACAGTAATTTCTCCGCATTGCAAGGTGCAATTCTGAAATTTTTTGCTTTTTCCTGCTCCTCTTAGCATGATAAAGAAGATTCAAAGAGAGTGAGGTGCCAGCTCCTTTCATTCAGTCAGGAGCTTCAAACATTTCTGGTATATGAATAACATGTTTTTCAATGGCAAAAATCAATGAATATTGTAAATGCACAAACAGTAAATTCTCCGCATTGCAAGGTGCAATTCTGAAATTTTTTGCTTTTTCCTGCTCCTCTTAGCATGATAAAGAAGATTCAAAGAGAGTGAGATGCCAGCTCCTTTCATTCAGTCAGTAGCTTCAATCATTTCTGGACGTTTTTCAATGGCAAAAATCAATGAATATTGTAAATGCACAAACTGTAATTTCTCCGCATTGCAAGGTGCAATTCTGAAGTTTTTTGCTTTTTCCTGCTCCTCTTAGCATGATAAAGAAGATTCAAAGAGAGTGAGATGCCAGCTCCTTTCATTCAGTCAGTAGCTTCAATCATTTCTGGACGTTTTTCAATGGCAAAAATCAACGAATATTGTAAATGCACAAACAGTAATTTCTCCGCATTGCAAGGTGCAATTCTGAAATTTTTTGCTTTTTCCTGCTCCTCTTAGCATGATAAAGAAGATTCAAAGAGAGTGAGATGCCAGCTCCTTTCATTCAGTCAGTAGCTTCAATCATTTCTGGACGTTTTTCAATGGCAAAAATCAATGAATATTGTAAATGCACAAACTGTAATTTCTCCGCATTGCAAGGTGCAATTCTGAAATTTTTTGCTTTTTCCTGCTCCACTTAGCATGATAAAGAAGATTCAAAGAGAGTGAGATGCCACCTCCTTTCATTCAGTCAGTAGCTTCAATCATTTCTGGACGTTTTTCAATGGCAAAAATCAATGAATATTGTAAATGCACAAACAGTAATTTCTCCGCATTGCAAGTTGCAATTCTGAAATTTTTTGCTTTTTCCTGCTCCTCTTAGCATGATAAAGAAGATTCAAAGAGAGTGAGATGCCAGCTCCTTTCATTCAGTCAGTACCTTCAATCATTTCTGGACGTTTTTCAATGGCAAAAATCAATGAATATTGTAAATGCACAAACAGTAATTTCTCCGCATTGCAAGGTGCAATTCTGAAATTTTTTGCTTTTTCCTGCTCCTCTTAGCATGATAAAGAAGATTCAAAGAGAGTGAGATGCCAGCTCCTTTCATTCAGTCAGTAGCTTCAAACATTTCTGGTATATGAATAACATGATGTTTTTCAATGGCAAAAATCAATGAATATTGTAAATGCACAAACAGTAATTTCTCCGCATTGCAAGGTGCAAGTCTGAAATTTTTTGCTTTTTTCTGCTCCTCTTAGCATGATAAAGAAGATTCAAAGAGAGTGAGATGCCAGCTCCTTTCATTCAGTCAGTAGCTTCAAACATTTCTGGTATATGAATAACATGATGTTTTTCAATGGCAAAAATCAATGAATATTGTAAATGCACAAACAGTAATTTTTCCGCATTGCAAGGTGCAAGTCTGAAATTTTTTGCTTTTTCCTGCTCCTCTTAGCATGATAAAGAAGATTCAAAGAGAGTGAGATGCCAGCTACTTTCATTCAGTCAGTAGCTTCAATCATTTCTGGACGTTTTTCAATGGTAAAAATCAATGAATATTGTAAATGCACAAACAGTAATTCCTCGACATTGCAAGGTGCAATTCTGAAATTTTTTGCTTTTTCATGCTCCTCTTAGCATGATAAAGAAGATTCAAAGAGATTGAGATGCCAGCTCCTTTCATTCAGTCAGTAGCTTCAAACATTTCTGGTATATGAATAACATTATGTTTTTCAATGGCAAAAATCAATGAATATTGTAAATGCACAAACAGTAATTTCTCCGCATTGCAAGGTGCAATTCTGAAATTTTTTGCTTTTTCCTGCTCCTCTTAGCATGATAAAGAAGATTCAAAGAGAGTGAGTTGCCAGCTCCTTTCATTCAGTCAGTAGCTTCAAACATTTCTGGTATATGAATAACATGATGTTTTTCAATGGCAAAAATCAATGAATATTGTAAATGCACAAACAGTAATTTCTCCGCATTGCAAGGTGCAATTCTGAAATTTTTTGCTTTTTCCTGTTCCTCTTAGCATGATAAAGAAGATTCAAAGAGAGTGAGATGCCAGCTCCTTTCATTCAGTCAGTAGCTTCAATCATTTCTGGACGTTTTTCAATGGCAAAAATCAACGAATATTGTAAATGCACAAACAGTAATTTCTCCGCATTGCAAGGTGCAATTCTGAAATTTTTTGCTTTTTCCTGCTCCTCTTAGCATGATAAAGAAGATTCAAAGAGAGTGAGATGCCAGCTCCTTTCATTCAGTCAGTAGCTTCAATCATTTCTGGACGTTTTTCAATGGCAAAAATCAATGAATATTGTAAATGCACAAACTGTAATTTCTCCGCATTGCAAGGTGCAATTCTGAAATTTTTTGCTTTTTCCTGCTCCTCTTAGCATGATAAAGAAGATTCAAAGAGAGTGAGATGCCAGCTCCTTTCATTCAGTCAGTAGCTTCAATAATTTCTGGACGTTTTTCAATGGCAAAAATCAATGAATATTGTAAATGCACAAACAGTAAATTCTCCGCATTGCAAGGTGCAATTCTGAAATTTTTTGCTTTTTCCTGCTCCTCTTAGCATGATAAAGAAGATTCAAAGAGAGTGAGATGCCAGCTCCTTTCCTTCAGTCAGTAGCTTCAATCATTTCTGGTATATGAATAACATGATGTTTTTCAATGGCAAAAATCAATGAATTTTGTAAATGCACAAACAGTAATTTCTCCGCATTGCAAGGCGCAATTCTGAAATTTTTTGCTTTTTCCTGCTCCTCTTAGCATGATAAAGACGATTCAAAGAGAGTGAGATGCCAGCTCCTTTCATTCAGTCAGTAGCTTCAATCATTTCTGGACATTTTTCAATGGCAAAAATCAATGAATATTGTAAATGCACAAACAGTAATTTCTCCGCATTGC
This sequence comes from Phyllobates terribilis, assembly GCF_046119375.1. NCBI lineage: Eukaryota > Metazoa > Chordata > Amphibia > Anura > Dendrobatidae > Phyllobates > Phyllobates terribilis. The sequence goes on from NW_027363440.1 coordinate 646,378, forward strand.
AAGGTGCAATTCTGAAATTTTTTGCTTTTTCCTGCTCCTCTTAGCATGATAAAGAAGATTCAAAGAGAGTGAGATGCCAGCTCCTTTCATTCAGTCAGTAGCTTCAATCATTTCTGGACGTTTTTCAATGGCAAAAATCAATGAATATTGTAAATGCACAAACAGTAATTTCTCCGCATTGCAAGGTGCAATTCTGAAATTTTTTGCTTTTTCCTGCTCCTCTTAGCATGATAAAGAAGATTCAAAGAGAGTGAGGTGCCAGCTCCTTTCATTCAGTCAGGAGCTTCAAACATTTCTGGTATATGAATAACATGTTTTTCAATGGCAAAAATCAATGAATATTGTAAATGCACAAACAGTAAATTCTCCGCATTGCAAGGTGCAATTCTGAAATTTTTTGCTTTTTCCTGCTCCTCTTAGCATGATAAAGAAGATTCAAAGAGAGTGAGATGCCAGCTCCTTTCATTCAGTCAGTAGCTTCAATCATTTCTGGACGTTTTTCAATGGCAAAAATCAATGAATATTGTAAATGCACAAACTGTAATTTCTCCGCATTGCAAGGTGCAATTCTGAAATTTTTTGCTTTTTCCTGCTCCTCTTAGCATGATAAAGAAGATTCAAAGAGAGTGAGATGCCAGCTCCTTTCATTCAGTCAGTAGCTTCAATCATTTCTGGACGTTTTTCAATGGCAAAAATCAACGAATATTGTAAATGCACAAACAGTAATTTCTCCGCATTGCAAGGTGCAATTCTGAAATTTTTTGCTTTTTCCTGCTCCTCTTAGCATGATAAAGAAGATTCAAAGAGAGTGAGATGCCAGCTCCTTTCATTCAGTCAGTAGCTTCAATCATTTCTGGATGTTTTTCAATGGCAAAAATCAATGAATATTGTAAATGCACAAACTGTAATTTCTCCGCATTGCAAGGTGCAATTCTGAAATTTTTTGCTTTTTCCTGCTCCACTTAGCATGATAAAGAATATTCAAAGAGAGTGAGATGCCAGCTCCTTTCATTCAGTCAGTACCTTCAATCATTTCTGGACGTTTTTCAATGGCAAAAATCAATGAATATTGTAAATGCACAAACAGTAATTTCTCCGCATTGCAAGGTGCAATTCTGAAATTTTTTGCTTTTTCCTGCTCCTCTTAGCATGATAAAGAAGATTCAAAGAGAGTGAGATGCCAGCTCCTTTCATTCAGTCAGTAGCTTCAAACATTTCTGGTATATGAATAACATGATGTTTTTCAATGGCAAAAATCAATGAATATTGTAAATGCACAAACAGTAATTTCTCCGCATTGCAAGGTGCAAGTCTGAAATTTTTTGCTTTTTTCTGCTCCTCTTAGCATGATAAAGAAGATTCAAAGAGAGTGAGATGCCAGCTCCTTTCATTCAGTCAGTAGCTTCAAACATTTCTGGTATATGAATAACATGATGTTTTTCAATGGCAAAAATTAATGAATATTGTAAATGCACAAACAGTAATTTCTCCGCATTGCAAGGTGCAAGTCTGAAATTTTTTGCTTTTTCCTGCTCCTCTTAGCATGATAAAGAAGATTCAAAGAGAGTGAGATGCCAGCTACTTTCATTCAGTCAGTAGCTTCAATCATTTCTGGACGTTTTTCAATGGTAAAAATCAATGAATATTGTAAATGCACAAACAGTAATTTCTCCACATTGCAAGGTGCAATTCTGAAATTTGTTGCTTTTTCCTGCTCCTCTTAGCATGATAAAGAAGATTCAAAGAGAGTGAGATGCCAGCTCCTTTCATTCAGTCAGTAGCTTCAAACATTTCTGGTATATGAATAACATGATGTTTTTCAATGGCAAAAATCAATGAATATTGTAAATGCACAAACAGTAATTTCTCCGCATTGCAAGGTGCAATTCTGAAATTTTTTGCTTTTTCCTGCTCCTCTTAGCATGATAAAGAAGATTCAAAGAGAGTGAGATGCCAGCTCCTTTCATTCAGTCAGTAGCTTCAATCATTTCTGGATGTTTTTCAATGGCAAAAATCAATGAATATTGTAAATGCACAAACAGTAATTTCTCCGCATTGCAAGGTGCAATTCTGAAATTTTTTGCTTTTTCCTGCTCCTCTTAGCATGATAAAGAAGATTCAAAGAGAGTGAGATGCCAGCTCCTTTCATTCAGTCAGTAGCTTCAATCATTTCTGGACGTTTTTCAATGGCAAAAATCAATGAATATTGTAAATGCACAAACAGTAATTTCTCCGCATTGCAAGGTGCAATTCTGAAATTTTTTGCTTTTTCCTGCTCCTCTTAGCATGATAAAGAAGATTCAAAGAGAGTGAGATGCCAGCTCTTTTCATTCAGTCAGTACCTTCAATCATTTCTGGACGTTTTTCAATGGCAAAAATCAATGAATATTGTAAATGCACAAACAGTAATTTCTCCGCATTGCAAGGTGCAATTCTGAAATTTTTTGCTTTTTCCCGCTCCTCTTAGCATGATAAAGAAGATTCAAAGAGATTGAGGTGCCAGCTCCTTTCATTCAGTCAGTAGCTTCAAACATTTCTGGTATATGAATAACATGTTTTTCAATGGCAAAAATTAATGAATATTGTAAATGCACAAACAGTAATTTCTCCGCATTGCAAGGTGCAATTCTGAAATTTTTTGCTTTTTCCTGCTCCTCTTAGCATGATAAAGAAGATTCAAAGAGAGTGAGATGCCAGCTCCTTTCATTCAGTCAGTAGCTTCAATCATTTCTGGACGTTTTTCAATGGCAAAAATCAATGAATATTGTAAATGCACAAACAGTAATTTCTCCGCATTGCAAGGTGCAATTCTGAAATTTTTTGCTTTTTCCTGCTCCTCTTAGCATGATAAAGAAGATTCAAAGAGAGTGAGATGCCAGCTCCTTTCATTCAGTCAGTAGCTTCAATCATTTCTGGACGTTTTTCAATGGCAAAAATCAATGAATATTGTAAATGCACAAACAGTAATTTCTCCGCATTGCAAGGTGCAATTCTGAAATTTTTTGCTTTTTCCTGCTCCTCTTAGCATGATAAAGAAGATTCAAAGAGAGTGAGATGCCAGCTCCTTTCATTCAGTCAGTAGCTTCAAACATTTCTGGTATATGAATAACATGATGTTTTTCAATGGCAAAAATCAATGAATATTGTAAATGCACAAACAGTAATTTCTCCGCATTGCAAGGTGCAAGTCTGAAATTTTTTGCTTTTTCCTGCTCCTCTTAGCATGATAAAGAAGATTCAAAGAGAGTGAGATGCCAGCTACTTTCATTCAGTCAGTAGCTTCAATCATTTCTGGACGTTTTTCAATGGTAAAAATCAATGAATATTGTAAATGCACAAACAGTAATTTCTCCACATTGCAAGGTGCAATTCTAAAATTTTTTGCTTTTTCCTGCTCCTCTTAGCATGATAAAGAAGATTCAAACAGAGTGAGATGCCAGCTCCTTTCATTCAGTCAGTAGCTTCAAACATTTCTGGTATATGAATAACATGATGTTTTTCAATGGCAAAAATCAATGAATATTGTAAATGCACAAACAGTAATTTCTCCGCATTGCAAGGTGCAATTCTGAAATTTTTTGCTTTTTCCTGCTCCTCTTAGCATGATAAAGAAGATTCAAAGAGAGTGAGATGCCAGCTCCTTTCATTCAGTCAGTAGCTACAATCATTTCTGGACGTTTTTCAATGGCAAAAATCAATGAATATTGTAAATGCACAAACAGTAATTTCTCCGCATTGCAAGGTGCAATTCTGAAATTTTTTGCTTTTTCCTGCTCCTCTTAGCATGATAAAGAAGATTCAAAGAGAGTGAGGTGCCAGCTCCTTTCATTCAGTCAGGAGCTTCAAACATTTCTGGTATATGAATAACATGTTTTTCAATGGCAAAAATCAATGAATATTGTAAATGCACAAACAGTAATTTCTCCGCATTGCAAGGTGCAATTCTGAAATTTTTTGCTTTTTCCTGCTCCTCTTAGCATGATAAAGAAGATTCAAAGAGAGTGAGATGCCAGCTCCTTTCATTCAGTCAGTAGCTTCAATCATTTCTGGACGTTTTTCAATGGCAAAAATCAATGAATATTGTAAATGCACAAACTGTAATTTCTCCGCATTGCAAGGTGCAATTCTGAAATTTTTTGCTTTTTCCTGCTCCTCTTAGCATGATAAAGAAGATTCAAAGAGAGTGAGATGCCAGCTCCTTTCATTCAGTCAGTAGCTTCAATCATTTCTGGACGTTTTTCAATGGCAAAAATCAACGAATATTGTAAATGCACAAACAGTAATTTCTCCGCATTGCAAGGTGCAATTCTGAAATTTTTTGCTTTCTCCTGCTCCTCTTAGCATGATAAAGAAGATTCAAAGAGAGTGAGATGCCAGCTCCTTTCATTCAGTCAGTAGCTTCAATCATTTCTGGACGTTTTTCAATGGCATAAATCAATGAATATTGTAAATGCACAAACTGTAATTTCTCCGCATTGCAAGGTGCAATTCTGAAATTTTTTGCTTTTTCCTGCTCCTCTTAGCATGGTAAAGAAGATTCAAAGAGAGTGAGATGCCAGCTCCTTTCATTCAGTCAGTAGCTTCAATCATTTCTGGACGTTTTTCAATGGCAAAAATCAATGAATATTGTAAATGCACAAACAGTAAATTCTCCGCATTGCAAATTGCAATTCTGAAATTTTTTGCTTTTTCCTGCTCCTCTTAGCATGATAAAGAAGATTCAAAGAGAGTGAGATGCCAGCTCCTTTCCTTCAGTCAGTAGCTTCAATCATTTCTGGTATATGAATAACATGATGTTTTTCAATGGCAAAAATCAATGAATTTTGTAAATGCACAAACAGTAATTTCTCCGCATTGCAAGGCGCAATTCTGAAATTTTTTGCTTTTTCCTGCTCCTCTTAGCATGATAAAGAAGATTCAAAGAGAATGAGATGCCAGCTCCTTTCATTCAGTCAGTAGCTTCAATCATTTCTGGACATTTTTCAATGGCAAAAATCAATGAATATTGTAAATGCACAAACAGTAATTTCTCCGCATTGCAAGGTGCAATTCTGAAATTTTTTGCTTTTTCCTGCTCCTCTTAGCATGATAAAGAAGATTCAAAAAGAGTGAGATGCCAGCTCCTTTCATTCAGTCAGTAGCTTCAATCATTTCTGGACGTTTTTCAATGGCAAAAATCAATGAATATTGTAAATGCACAAACAGTAAATTCTCCGCATTGCAAGGTGCAATTCTGAAATTTTTTGCTTTTTCCTGCTAGTCTTAGCATGATAAAGAAGATTCAAAGAGAGTGAGATGCCAGCTACTTTCATTCAGTCAGTAGCTTCAATCATTTCTGGACGTTTTTCAATGGCAAAAATCAATGAATATTGTAAATGCACAAACTGTAATTTCTCCGCATTGCAAGGTGCAATTCTGAAATTTTTTGCTTTTTCCTGCTCCTCTTAGCATGATAAAGAAGATTCAAAGAGAGTGAGATGCCAGCTCCTTTCATTCAGTCAGTAGCTTCAATCATTTCTGGACGTTTTTCAATGGCATAAATCAATGAATATTGTAAATGCACAAACTGTAATTTCTCCGCATTGCAAGGTGCAATTCTGAAATTTTTTGCTTTTTCCTGCTCCTCTTAGCATGGTAAAGAAGATTCAAAGAGAGTGAGATGCCAGCTCCTTTCATTCAGTCAGTAGCTTCAATCATTTCTGGACGTTTTTCAATGGCAAAAATCAATGAATATTGTAAATGCACAAACAGTAAATTCTCCGCATTGCAAATTGCAATTCTGAAATTTTTTGCTTTTTCCTGCTCCTCTTAGCATGATAAAGAAGATTCAAAGAGAGTGAGATGCCAGCTCCTTTCCTTCAGTCAGTAGCTTCAATCATTTCTGGTATATGAATAACATGATGTTTTTCAATGGCAAAAATCAATGAATTTTGTAAATGCACAAACAGTAATTTCTCCGCATTGCAAGGCGCAATTCTGAAATTTTTTGCTTTTTCCTGCTCCTCTTAGCATGATAAAGAAGATTCAAAAAGAGTGAGATGCCAGCTCCTTTCATTCAGTCAGTAGCTTCAATCATTTCTGGACGTTTTTCAATGGCAAAAATCAATGAATATTGTAAATGCACAAACAGTAAATTCTCCGCATTGCAAGGTGCAATTCTGAAATTTTTTGCTTTTTCCTGCTAGTCTTAGCATGATAAAGAAGATTCAAAGAGAGTGAGATGCCAGCTACTTTCATTCAGTCAGTAGCTTCAATCATTTCTGGACATTTTTCAATGGCAAAAATCAATGAATATTGTAAATGCACAAACAGTAATTTCTCCGCATTGCAAGGTGCAATTCTGAAATTTTTTGCTTTTTCCTGCTCCTCTTAGCATGATAAAGAAGATTCAAAAAGAGTGAGATGCCAGCTCCTTTCATTCAGTCAGTAGCTTCAATCATTTCTGGACGTTTTTCAATGGCAAAAATCAATGAATATTGTAAATGCACAAACAGTAAATTCTCCGCATTGCAAGGTGCAATTCTGAAATTTTTTGCTTTTTCCTGCTAGTCTTAGCATGATAAAGAAGATTCAAAGAGAGTGAGATGCCAGCTACTTTCATTCAGTCAGTAGCTTCAATCATTTCTGGACGTTTTTCAATGGCAAAAATCAATGAATATTGTAAATGCACAAACTGTAATTTCTCCGCATTGCAAGGTGCAATTCTGAAATTTTTTGCTTTTTCCTGCTCCTCTTAGCATGATAAAGAAGATTCAAAGAGAGTGAGATGCCAGCTCCTTTCATTCAGTCAGTAGCTTCAATCATTTCTGGACGTTTTTCAATGGCAAAAATCAACGAATATTGTAAATGCACAAACAGTAATTTCTCCGCATTGCAAGGTGCAATTCTGAAATTTTTTGCTTTTTCCTGCTCCTCTTAGCATGATAAAGAAGATTCAAAGAGAGTGAGATGCCAGCTCCTTTCATTCAGTCAGTAGCTTCAATCATTTCTGGACGTTTTTCAATGGCAAAAATCAATGAATATTGTAAATGCACAAACTGTAATTTCTCCGCATTGCAAGGTGCAATTCTGAAATTTTTTGCTTTTTCCTGCTCCACTTAGCATGATAAAGAAGATTCAAAGAGAGTGAGATGCCAGCTCCTTTCATTCAGTCAGTAGCTTCAATCATTTCTGGACGTTTTTCAATGGCAAAATCAATGAATATTGTAAATGCACAAACAGTAATTTCTCCGCGTTGCAAGTTGCAATTCTGAAATTTTTTGCTTTTTCCTGCTCCTCTTAGCATGATAAAGAAGATTCAAAGAGAGTGAGATGCCAGCTCCTTTCATTCAGTCAGTACCTTCAATCATTTCTGGACGTTTTTCAATGGCAAAAATCAATGAATATTGTAAATACACAAACAGTAATTTCTCCGCATTGCAAGGTGCAATTCTGAAATTTTTTGCTTTTTCCTGCTCCTCTTAGCATGATAAAGAAGATTCAAAGAGAGTGAGATGCCAGCTCCTTTCATTCAGTCAGTAGCTTCAAACATTTCTGGTATATGAATAACATGATGTTTTTCAATGGCAAAAATCAATGAATATTGTAAATGCACAAACAGTAATTTCTCCGCATTGCAAGGTGCAAGTCTGAAATTTTTTGCTTTTTTCTGCTCCTCTTAGCATGATAAAGAAGATTCAAAGAGAGTGAGATGCCAGCTCCTTTCATTCAGTCAGTAGCTTCAAACATTTCTGGTATATGAATAACATGATGTTTTTCAATGGCAAAAATCAATGAATATTGTAAATGCACAAACAATAATTTCTCCGCATTGCAAGGTGCAAGTCTGAAATTTTTTGCTTTTTCCTGCTCCTCTTAGCATGATAAAGAAGATTCAAAGAGAGTGAGATGCCAGCTACTTTCATTCAGTCAGTAGCTTCAATCATTTCTGGACGTTTTTCAATGGTAAAAATCAATGAATATTGTAAATGCACAAACAGTAATTTCTCCACATTGCAAGGTGCAATTCTGAAATTTTTTGCTTTTTCATGCTCCTCTTAGCATGATAAAGAAGATTCAAAGAGATTGAGATGCCAGCTCCTTTCATTCAGTCAGTAGCTTCAAACATTTCTGGTATATGAATAACATTATGTTTTTCAATGGCAAAAATCAATGAATATTGTAAATGCACAAACAGTAATTTCTCCGCATTGCAAGGTGCAATTCTGAAATTTTTTGCTTTTTCCTGCTCCTCTTAGCATGATAAAGAAGATTCAAAGAGAGTGAGATGCCAGCTCCTTTCATTCAGTCAGTAGCTTCAAACATTTCTGGTATATGAATAACATGATGTTTTTCAATGGCAAAAATCAATGAATATTGTAAATGCACAAACAGTAATTTCTCCGCATTGCAAGGTGCAATTCTGAAATTTTTTGCTTTTTCCTGCTCCTCTTAGCATGATAAAGAAGATTCAAAGAGAATGAGATGCCAGCTCCTTTCATTCAGTCAGTAGCTTCAATCATTTCTGGACGTTTTTCAATGGCAAAAATCAACGAATATTGTAAATGCACAAACAGTAATTTCTCCGCATTGCAAGGTGCAATTCTGAAATTTTTTGCTTTTTCCTGCTCCTCTTAGCATGATAAAGAAGATTCAAAGAGAGTGAGATGCCAGCTCCTTTCATTCAGTCAGTAGCTTCAATCATTTCTGGACGTTTTTCAATGGCAAAAATCAATGAATATTGTAAATGCACAAACTGTAATTTCTCCGCATTGCAAGGTGCAATTCTGAAATTTTTTGCTTTTTCCTGCTCCTCTTAGCATGATAAAGAAGATTCAAAGAGAGTGAGATGCCAGCTCCTTTCATTCAGTCAGTAGCTTCAATAATTTCTGGACGTTTTTCAATGGCAAAAATCAATGAATATTGTAAATGCACAAACAGTAAATTCTCCGCATTGCAAGGTGCAATTCTGAAATTTTTTGCTTTTTCCTGCTCCTCTTAGCATGATAAAGAAGATTCAAAGAGAGTGAGATGCCAGCTCCTTTCCTTCAGTCAGTAGCTTCAATCATTTCTGGTATATGAATAACATAATGTTTTTCAATGGCAAAAATCAATGAATTTTGTAAATGCACAAACAGTAATTTCTCCGCATTGCAAGGCGCAATTCTGAAATTTTTTGCTTTTTCCTGCTCCTCTTAGCATGATAAAGAAGATTCAAAGAGAGTGAGATGCCAGCTCCTTTCATTCAGTCAGTAGCTTCAATCATTTCTGGACATTTTTCAATGGCAAAAATCAATGAATATTGTAAATGCACAAACAGTAATTTCTCCGCATTGCAAGGTGCAATTCTGAAATTTTTTGCTTTTTCCTGCTCCTCTTAGCATGATAAAGAAGATTCAAAGAGAGTGAGATGCCAGCTCCTTTCATTCAGTCAGTAGCTTCAATCATTTCTGGACGTTTTTCAATGGCAAAAATCAATGAATATTGTAAATGCACAAACAGTAATTTCTCCGCATTGCAAGGTGCAATTCTGAAATTTTTTGCTTTTTCCTGCTCCTCTTAGCATGATAAAGAAGATTCAAAGAGAGTGAGGTGCCAGCTCCTTTCATTCAGTCAGGAGCTTCAAACATTTCTGGTATATGAATAACATGTTTTTCAATGGCAAAAATCAATGAATATTGTAAATGCACAAACAGTAAATTCTCCGCATTGCAAGGTGCAATTCTGAAATTTTTTGCTTTTTCCTGCTCCTCTTAGCATGATAAAGAAGATTCAAAGAGAGTGAGATGCCAGCTCCTTTCATTCAGTCAGTAGCTTCAATCATTTCTGGACGTTTTTCAATGGCAAAAATCAATGAATATTGTAAATGCACAAACTGTAATTTCTCCGCATTGCAAGGTGCAATTCTGAAATTTTTTGCTTTTTCCTGCTCCTCTTAGCATGATAAAGAAGATTCAAAGAGAGTGAGATGCCAGCTCCTTTCATTCAGTCAGTAGCTTCAATCATTTCTGGACGTTTTTCAATGGCAAAAATCAACGAATATTGTAAATGCACAAACAGTAATTTCTCCGCATTGCAAGGTGCAATTCTGAAATTTTTTGCTTTTTCCTGCTCCTCTTAGCATGATAAAGAAGATTCAAAGAGAGTGAGATGCCAGCTCCTTTCATTCAGTCAGTAGCTTCAATCATTTCTGGACGTTTTTCAATGGCAAAAATCAATGAATATTGTAAATGCACAAACTGTAATTTCTCCGCATTGCAAGGTGCAATTCTGAAATTTTTTGCTTTTTCCTGCTCCACTTAGCATGATAAAGAAGATTCAAAGAGAGTGAGATGCCAGCTCCTTTCATTCAGTCAGTAGCTTCAATCATTTCTGGACGTTTTTCAATGGCAAAAATCAATGAATATTGTAAATGCACAAACAGTAATTTCTCCGCATTGCAAGTTGCAATTCTGAAATTTTTTGCTTTTTCCTGCTCCTCTTAGCATGATAAAGAAGATTCAAAGAGAGTGAGATGCCAGCTCCTTTCATTCAGTCAGTACCTTCAATCATTTCTGGACGTTTTTCAATGGCAAAAATCAATGAATATTGTAAATGCACAAACAGTAATTTCTCCGCATTGCAAGGTGCAATTCTGAAATTTTTTGCTTTTTCCTGCTCCTCTTAGCATGATAAAGAAGATTCAAAGAGAGTGAGATGCCAGCTCCTTTCATTCAGTCAGTAGCTTCAAACATTTCTGGTATATGAATAACATGATGTTTTTCAATGGCAAAAATCAATGAATATTGTAAATGCACAAACAGTAATTTCTCCGCATTGCAAGGTGCAAGTCTGAAATTTTTTGCTTTTTTCTGCTCCTCTTAGCATGATAAAGAAGATTCAAAGAGAGTGAGATGCCAGCTCCTTTCATTCAGTCAGTAGCTTCAAACATTTCTGGTATATGAATAACATGATGTTTTTCAATGGCAAAAATCAATGAATATTGTAAATGCACAAACAGTAATTTCTCCGCATTGCAAGGTGCAAGTCTGAAATTTTTTGCTTTTTCCTGCTCCTCTTAGCATGATAAAGAAGATTCAAAGAGAGTGAGATGCCAGCTACTTTCATTCAGTCAGTAGCTTCAATCATTTCTGGACGTTTTTCAATGGTAAAAATCAATGAATATTGTAAATGCACAAACAGTAATTTCTCCACATTGCAAGGTGCAATTCTGAAATTTTTTGCTTTTTCATGCTCCTCTTAGCATGATAAAGAAGATTCAAAGAGATTGAGATGCCAGCTCCTTTCATTCAGTCAGTAGCTTCAAACATTTCTGGTATATGAATAACATTATGTTTTTCAATGGCAAAAATCAATGAATATTGTAAATGCACAAACAGTAATTTCTCCGCATTGCAAGGTGCAATTCTGAAATTTTTTGCTTTTTCCTGCTCCTCTTAGCATGATAAAGAAGATTCAAAGAGAGTGAGATGCCAGCTCCTTTCATTCAGTCAGTAGCTTCAAACATTTCTGGTATATGAATAACATGATGTTTTTCAATGGCAAAAATCAATGAATATTGTAAATGCACAAACAGTAATTTCTCCGCATTGCAAGGTGCAAGTCTGAAATTTTTTGCTTTTTCCTGCTCCTCTTAGCATGATAAAGAAGATTGAAAGAGAGTGAGATGCCAGCTACTTTCATTCAGTCAGTAGCTTCAATCATTTCTGGACGTTTTTCAATGGTAAAAATCAATGAATATTGTAAATGCACAAACAGTAATTTCTCCACATTGCAAGGTGCAATTCTGAAATTTTTTGCTTTTTCCTGCTCCTCTTAGCATGATAAAGAAGATTCAAAGAGAGTGAGATGCCAGCTCCTTTCATTCAGTCAGTAGCTTCAAACATTTCTGGTATATGAATAACATGATGTTTTTCAATGGCAAAAATCAATGAATATTGTAAATGCACAAACAGTAATTTCTCCGCATTGCAAGGTGCAATTCTGAAATTTTTTGCTTTTTCCTGCTCCTCTTAGCATGATAAAGAAGATTCAAAGAGAGTGAGATGCCAGCTCCTTTCATTCAGTCAGTAGCTTCAATCATTTCTGGATGTTTTTCAATGGCAAAAATCAATGAATATTGTAAATGCACAAACAGTAATTTCTCCGCATTGCAAGGTGCAATTCTGAAATTTTTTGCTTTTTCCTGCTCCTCTTAGCATGATAAAGAAGATTCAAAGAGAGTGAGATGCCAGCTCCTTTCATTCAGTCAGTAGCTTCAATCATTTCTGGACGTTTTTCAATGGCAAAAATCAATGAATATTGTAAATGCACAAACAGTAATTTCTCCGCATTGCAAAGTGCAATTCTGAAATTTTTTGCTTTTTCCTGCTCCTCTTAGCATGATAAAGAAGATTCAAAGAGAGTGAGATGCCAGCTCCTTTCATTCAGTCAGTACCTTCAATCATTTCTGGACGTTTTTCAATGGCAAAAATCAATGAATATTGTAAATGCACAAACAGTAATTTCTCCGCATTGCAAGGTGCAATTCTGAAATTTTTTGCTTTTTCCCGCTCCTCTTAGCATGATAAAGAAGATTCAAAGAGATTGAGGTGCCAGCTCCTTTCATTCAGTCAGTAGCTTCAAACATTTCTGGTATATGAATAACATGTTTTTCAATGGCAAAAATCAATGAATATTGTAAATGCACAAACAGTAATTTCTCCGCATTGCAAGGTGCAATTCTGAAATTTTTTGCTTTTTCCTGCTCCTCTTAGCATGATAAAGAAGATTCAAAGAGAGTGAGATGCCAGCTCCTTTCATTCAGTCAGTAGCTTCAATCATTTCTGGACGTTTTTCAATGGCAAAAATCAATGAATATTGTAAATGCACAAACAGTAATTTCTCCGCATTGCAAGGTGCAATTCTGAAATTTTTTGCTTTTTCCTGCTCCTCTTAGCATGATAAAGAAGATTCAAAGAGAGTGAGATGCCAGCTCCTTTCATTCAGTCAGTAGCTTCAATCATTTCTGGACGTTTTTCAATGGCAAAAATCAATGAATATTGTAAATGCACAAACAGTAATTTCTCCGCATTGCAAGGTGCAATTCTGAAATTTTTTGCTTTTTCCTGCTCCTCTTAGCATGATAAAGAAGATTCAAAGAGAGTGAGATGCCAGCTCCTTTCATTCAGTCAGTAGCTTCAAACATTTCTGGTATATGAATAACATGATGTTTTTCAATGGCAAAAATCAATGAATATTGTAAATGCACAAACAGTAATTTCTCCGCATTGCAAGGTGCAAGTCTGAAATTTTTTGCTTTTTCCTGCTCCTCTTAGCATGATAAAGAAGATTCAAAGAGAGTGAGATGCCAGCTACTTTCATTCAGTCAGTAGCTTCAATCATTTCTGGATGTTTTTCAATGGTAAAAATCAATGAATATTGTAAATGCACAAACAGTAATTTCTCCACATTGCAAGGTGCAATTCTAAAATTTTTTGCTTTTTCCTGCTCCTCTTAGCATGATAAAGAAGATTCAAAGAGAGTGAGATGCCAGCTCCTTTCATTCAGTCAGTAGCTTCAAACATTTCTGGTATATGAATAACATGATGTTTTTCAATGGCAAAAATCAATGAATATTGTAAATGCACAAACAGTAATTTCTCCGCATTGCAAGGTGCAATTCTGAAATTTTTTGCTTTTTCCTGCTCCTCTTAGCATGATTCAAAGAGAGTGAGATGCCAGCTCCTTTCATTCAGTCAGTAGCTTCAATCATTTCTGGACGTTTTTCAATGGCAAAAATCAATGAATATTGTAAATGCACAAACAGTAATTTCTCCGCATTGCAAGGTGCAATTCTGAAATTTTTTGCTTTTTCCTGCTCCTCTTAGCATGATAAAGAAGATTCAAAGAGAGTGAGATGTCAGCTCCTTTCATTCAGTCAGTAGCTTCAAACATTTCTGGTATATGAATAACATGATGTTTTTCAATGGCAAAAATCAATGAATATTGTAAATGCACAAACAGTAATTTCTCCGCATTGCAAGGTGCAATTCTGAAATTTTTTGCTTTTTCCTGCTCCTCTTAGCATGATAAAGAAGATTCAAAGAGAGTGAGATGCCAGCTCCTTTCATTCAGTCAGTAGCTTCAAACATTTCTGGTATATGAATAACATGATGTTTTTCAATGGCAAAAATCAATGAATATTGTAAATGCACAAACAGTAATTTCTCCGCATTGCAAGGTGCAAGTCTGAAATTTTTTGCTTTTTCCTGCTCCTCTTAGCATGATAAAGAAGATTCAAAGAGAGTGAGATGCCAGCTACTTTCATTCAGTCAGTAGCTTCAATCATTTCTGGACGTTTTTCAATGGTAAAAATCAATGAATATTGTAAATGCACAAACAGTAATTTCTCCACATTGCAAGGTGCAATTCTGAAGTTTTTTGCTTTTTCCTGCTCCTCTTAGCATGATAAAGAAGATTCAAAGAGATTGAGATGCCAGCTCCTTTCATTCAGTCAGTAGCTTCAAACATTTCTGGTATATGAATAACATGATGTTTTTCAATGGAAAAAATCAATGAATATTGTAAATGCACAAACAGTAATTTCTCCGCATTGCAAGGTGCAATTCTGAAATTTTTTGCTTTTTCCTGCTCCTCTTAGCATGATAAAGAAGATTCAAAGAGAGTGAGATGCCAGCTCCTTTCATTCAGTCAGTAGCTTCAAACATTTCTGGTATATCAATAACATGATGTTTTTCAATGGCAAAAATCAATGAATATTGTAAATGCACAAACAGTAATTTCTCCGCATTGCAAGGTGCAAGTCTGAAATTTTTGCTTTTTCCTGCTCCTCTTAGCATGATAAAGAAGATTGAAAGAGAGTGAGATGCCAGCTACTTTCATTCAGTCAGTAGCTTCAATCATTTCTGGACGTTTTTCAATGGTAAAAATCAATGAATATTGTAAATGCACAAACAGTAATTTCTCCACATTGCAAGGTGCAATTCTGAAATTTTTTGCTTTTTCCTGCTCCTCTTAGCATGATAAAGAAGATTCAAAGAGAGTGAGATGCCAGCTCCTTTCATTCAGTCAGTAGCTTCAAACATTTCTGGTATATGAATAACATGATGTTTTTCAATGGCAAAAATCAATGAATATTGTAAATGCACAAACAGTAATTTCTCCGCATTGCAAGGTGCAATTCTGAAATTTTTTGCTTTTTCCTGCTCCTCTTAGCATGATAAAGATTCAAAGAGAGTGAGATGCCAGCTCCTTTCATTCAGTCAGTAGCTTCAATCATTTCTGGACGTTTCTCAATGGCAAAAATCAATGAATATTGTAAATGCACAAACTGTAATTTCTCCGCATTGCAAGGTGCAATTCTGAAATTTTTTGCTTTTTCCTGCTCCTCTTAGCATGATAAAGAAGATTCAAAGAGAGTGAGATGCCAGCTCCTTTCATTCAGTCAGTAGCTTCAATCATTTCTGGACGTTTTTCAATGGCAAAAATCAATGAATTTTGTAAATGCACAAACAGTAATTTCTCCGCATTGCAAGGTGCAATTCTGAAATTTTTTGCTTTTTCCTGCTCCTCTTAGCATGATAAAGAAGATTCAAAGAGAGTGAGATGCCAGCTCCTTTCATTCAGTCAGTACCTTCAATCATTTCTGGACGTTTTTCAATGGCAAAAATCAATGAATATTGTAAATGCACAAACAGTAATTTCTCCGCATTGCAAGGTGCAATTCTGAAATTTTTTGCTTTTTCCCGCTCCTCTTAGCATGATAAAGAAGATTCAAAGAGAGTGAGGTGCCAGCTCCTTTCATTCAGTCAGTAGCTTCAAACATTTCTGGTATATGAATAACATGTTTTTCAATGGCAAAAATCAATGAATATTGTAAATGCACAAACAGTAATTTCTCCGCATTGCAAGGTGCAATTCTGAAATTTTTTGCTTTTTCCTGCTCCTCTTAGCATGATAAAGAAGATTCAAAGAGAGTGAGATGCCAGCTCCTTTCATTCAGTCAGTAGCTTCAATCATTTCTGGACGTTTTTCAATGGCAAAAATCAATGAATATTGTAAATGCACAAACAGTAATTTCTCCGCATTGCAAGGTGCAATTCTGAAATTTTTTGCTTTTTCCTGCTCCTCTTAGCATGATAAAGAAGATTCAAAGAGAGTGAGATGCCAGCTCCTTTCATTCAGTCAGTAGCTTCAATCATTTCTGGACGTTTTTCAATGGCAAAAATCAATGAATATTGTAAATGCACAAACAGTAATTTCTCCGCATTGCAAGGTGCAATTCTGAAATTTTTTGCTTTTTCCTGCTCCTCTTAGCATGATAAAGAAGATTCAAAGAGAGTGAGATGCCAGCTCCTTTCATTCAGTCAGTAGCTTCAAACATTTCTGGTATATGAATAACATGATGTTTTTCAATGGCAAAAATCAATGAATATTGTAAATGCACAAACAGTAATTTCTCCGCATTGCAAGGTGCAAGTCTGAAATTTTTTGCTTTTTCCTGCTCGTCTTAGCATGATAAAGAAGATTCAAAGAGAGTGAGATGCCAGCTACTTTCATTCAGTCAGTAGCTTCAATCATTTCTGGACGTTTTTCAATGGTAAAAATCAATGAATATTGTAAATGCACAAACAGTAATTTCTCCACATTGCAAGGTGCAATTCTGAAATTTTTTGCTTTTCCCTGCTCCTCTTAGCATGATAAAGAAGATTCAAAGAGAGTGAGATGCCAGCTCCTTTCATTCAGTCAGTAGCTTCAAACATTTCTGGTATATGAATAACATGATGTTTTTCAATGGCAAAAATCAATGAATATTGTAAATGCACAAACAGTAATTTCTCCGCATTGCAAGGTGCAATTCTGAAATTTTTTGCTTTTTCCTGCTCCTCTTAGCATGATAAAGAAGATTCAAAGAGAGTGAGATGCCAGCTCCTTTCATTCAGTCAGTAGCTTCAAACATTTCTGGTATATGAATAACATGATGTTTTTCAATGGCAAAAATCAATGAATATTGTAAATGCACAAACAGTAATTTCTCCGCATTGCAAGGTGCAATTCTGAAATTTTTTGCTTTTTCCTGCTCCTCTTAGCATGATAAAGAAGATTCAAAGAGAGTGAGATGCCAGCTCCTTTCATTCAGTCAGTAGCTTCAATCAATTCTGGACGTTTTTCAATGGCAAAAATCAATGAATATTGTAAATGCACAAACAGTAATTTCTCCGCATTGCAAGGTGCAATTCTGAAATTTTTTGCTTTTTCCTGCTCCTCTTAGCATGATAAAGAAGATTCAAAGAGCGTGAGATGTCAGCTCCTTTCATTCAGTCAGTAGCTTCAAACATTTCTGGTATATGAATAACATGATGTTTTTCAATGGCAAAAATCAATGAATATTGTAAATGCACAAACAGTAATTTCTCCGCATTGCAAGGTGCAATTCTGAAATTTTTTGCTTTTTCCTGCTCCTCTTAGCATGATAAAGAAGATTCAAAGAGAGTGAGATGCCAGCTCCTTTCATTCAGTCAGTAGCTTCAATCATTTCTGGACGTTTTTCAATGGCAAAAATCAATGAATATTGTAAATGCACAAACAGTAATTTCTCCGCATTGCAAGGTGCAATTCTGAAATTTTTTGCTTTTTCCTGCTCCTCTTAGCATGATAAAGAAGATTCAAAGAGAGTGAGATGCCAGCTCCTTTCATTCAGTCAGTAGCTTCAAACATTTCTGGTATATGAATAACATGATGTTTTTCAATGGCAAAAATCAATGAATATTGTAAATGCACAAACAGTAATTTCTCCGCATTGCAAGGTGCAATTCTGAAATTTTTTGCTTTTTCCTGCTCCTCTTAGCATGATAAAGAAGATTCAAAGAGACTGAGATGCCAGCTCCTTTCATTCAGTCAGTAGCTTCAATCATTTCTGGACGTTTTTCAATGGCAAAAATCAATGAATATTGTAAATGCACAAACAGTAATTTCTCTGCATTGCAAGGTGCAATTCTGAAATTTTTTGCTTTTTCCTGCTCCTCTTAGCATGATAAAGAAGATTCATAGAGAGTGAGATGCCAGCTCCTTTCATTCAGTCAGTAGCTTCAATCATTTCTGGACGTTTTTCAATGGCAAAAATCAATGAATATCGTAAATGCACAAACAGTAATTTCTCCGCATTGCAAGGTGCAATTCTGAAATGTTTTGCTTTTTCCTGCTCCTCTTAGCATGATAAAGAAGATTCAAAGAGAGTGAGATGCCAGCTCCTTTCATTCAGTCAGTAGCTTCAATCATTTCTGGACGTTTTTCAATGGCAAAAATCAATGAATATTGTAAATGCACAAACAGTAATTTCTCCGCATTGCAAGGTGCAATTCTGAAATTTTTTGCTTTTTCCTGCTCCTCTTAGCATGATAAAGAAGATTCAAAGAGAGTGAGATGCCAGCTCCTTTCATTCAGTCAGTAGCTTCAAACATTTCTGGTATATGAATAACATGATGTTTTTCAATGGCAAAAATCAATGAATATTGTAAATGCACAAACAGTAATTTCTCCGCATTGCAAGGCGCAATTCTGAAATTTTTTGCTTTTTCCTGCTCCTCTTAGCATGATAAAGAAGATTCAAAGAGAGTGAGATGCCAGCTCCTTTCATTCAGTCAGTAGCTTCAAACATTTCTGGTATATGAATAACATGATGTTTTTCAATGGCAAAAATCAATGAATATTGTAAATGCACAAACAGT
Organism: Phyllobates terribilis; assembly: GCF_046119375.1. NCBI lineage: Eukaryota > Metazoa > Chordata > Amphibia > Anura > Dendrobatidae > Phyllobates > Phyllobates terribilis. The sequence continues at coordinate 665,085 of NW_027363440.1, forward strand.
AATTTCTCCGCATTGCAAGGTGCAATTCTGAAATTTTTTGCTTTTTCCTGCTCCTCTTAGCATGATAAAGAAGATTCAAAGAGAGTGAGATGCCAGCTCCTTTCATTCAGTCAGTAGCTTCAATCATTTCTGGACGTTTTTCAATGGCAAAAATCAATGAATATTGTAAATGCACAAACAGTAATTTCTCCGCATTGCAAGGTGCAATTCTGAAATTTTTTGCTTTTTCCTGCTCCTCTTAGCATGATAAAGAAGATTCAAAGAGTGTGAGATGTCAGCTCCATTCATTCAGTCAGTAGCTTCAAACATTTCTGGTATATGAATAACATGATGTTTTTCAATGGCAAAAATCAATGAATATTGTAAATGCACAAACAGTAATTTCTCCGCATTGCAAGGTGCAATTCTGAAATTTTTTGCTTTTTCCTGCTCCTCTTAGCATGATAAAGAAGATTCAAAGAGAGTGAGATGCCAGCTCCTTTCATTCAGTCAGTAGCTTCAATCATTTCTGGACGTTTTTCAATGGCAAAAATCAATGAATATTGTAAATGCACAAACAGTAATTTCTCCGCATTGCAAGGTGCAATTCTGAAATTTTTTGCTTTTTCCTGCTCCTCTTAGCATGATAAAGAAGATTCAAAGAGAGTGAGATGCCAGCTCCTTTCATTCAGTCAGTAGCTTCAAACATTTCTGGTATATGAATAACATGATGTTTTTCAATGGCAAAAATCAATGAATATTGTAAATGCACAAACAGTAATTTCTCCGCATTGCAAGGTGCAATTCTGAAATTTTTTGCTTTTTCCTGCTCCTCTTAGCATGATAAAGAAGATTCAAAGAGAGTGAGATGCCAGCTCCTTTCATTCAGTCAGTAGCTTCAATCATTTCTGGACGTTTTTCAATGGCAAAAATCAATGAACATTGTAAATGCACAAACAGTAATTTCTCCGCATTGCAAGGTGCAATTCTGAAATGTTTTGCTTTTTCCTGCTCCTCTTAGCATGATAAAGAAGATTCAAAGAGCGTGAGATGTCAGCTCCTTTCATTCAGTCAGTAGCTTCAAACATTTCTGGTATATGAATAACATGATGTTTTTCAAAGGCAAAAATCAATGAATATTGTAAATGCACAAACAGTAATTTCTCCGCATTGCAAGGTGCAATTCTGAAATTATTTGCTTTTTCCTGCTCCTCTTAGCATGATAAAGAAGATTCAAAGAGAGTGAGATGCCAGCTCCTTTCATTCAGTCAGTAGCTTCAATCATTTCTGGACGTTTTTCAATGGCAAAAATCAATGAATATTGTAAATGCACAAACAGTAATTTCTCCGCATTGCAAGGTGCAATTCTGAAATTTTTTGCTTTTTCCTGCTCCTCTTAGCATGATAAAGAAGATTCAAAGAGAGTGAGATGCCAGCTCCTTTCGTTCAGTCAGTAGCTTCAATCATTTCTGGACGTTTTTCAATGGCAAAAATCATTGAATATTAAAATGCACAAACAGTAATTTCTCCGCATTCCAAGGTGCAATTCTGAAATTTTTTACTTTTTCCTGCTCCTCTTAGCATGATAAAGAAGATTCAAAGAGAGTGAGATGCCAGCTCCTTTCATTCAGTCAGTAGCTTCAATCATTTCTGGTATATGAATAACATGATGTTTTTCAATGGCAAAAATCAATGAATATTGTAAATGCACAAACAGTAATTTCTCCGCATTGCAAGGTGCAATTCTGAAATTTTTTGCTTTTTCCTGCTCCTCTTAGCATGATAAACAAGATTCAAAGAGAGTGAGATGCCAGCTCCTTTCATTCAGTCAGTAGCTTCAATCATTTCTGGACGTTTTTCAATGGCAAAAATCAATGAATATTGTAAATGCACAAACAGTAATTTCTCCGCATTGCAAGGTGCAATTCTGAAATTTTTTGCTTTTTCCTGCTCCTCTTAGCATGATAAAGAAGATTCAAAGAGAGTGAGATGCCAGCTCCTTTCATTCAGTCAGTAGCTTCAAACATTTCTGGTATATGAATAACATGATGTTTTTCAATGGCAAAAATCAATGAATATTGTAAATGCACAAACAGTAATTTCTCCGCATTGCAAGGTGCAATTCTGAAATTTTTTGCTTTTTCCTGCTCCTCTTAGCATGATAAAGAAGATTCAAAGAGAGTGAGATGCCAGCTCCTTTCATTCAGTCAGTAGCTTCAATCATTTCTGGACGTTTTTCAATGGCAAAAATCAATGAATATTGTAAATGCACAAACAGTAATTTCTCCGCATTGCAAGGTGCAATTCTGAAATTTTTTGCTTTTTCCTGCTCCTCTTAGCATGATAAAGAAGATTCAAAGAGAGTGAGATGCCAGCTCCTTTCGTTCAGTCAGTAGCTTCAATCATTTCTGGACGTTTTTCAATGGCAAAAATCATTGAATATTATAAATGCACAAACAGTAATTTCTCCGCATTGCAAGGTGCAATTCTGAAATTTTTTACTTTTTCCTGCTCCTCTTAGCATGATAAAGAAGATTCAAAGAGAGTGAGATGCCAGCTCCTTTCATTCAGTCAGTAGCTTCAATCATTTCTGGTATATGAATAACATGATGTTTTTCAATGGCAAAAATCAATGAATATTGTAAATGCACAAACAGTAATTTCTCCGCATTGCAAGGTGCAATTCTGAAATTTTTTGCTTTTTCCTGCTCCTCTTAGCATGATAAAGAAGATTCAAAGAGAGTGAGATGCCAGCTCCTTTCATTCAGTCAGTAGCTTCAATCATTTCTGGACGTTTTTCAATGGCAAAAATCAATGAATATTGTAAATGCACAAACAGTAATTTCTCCGCATTGCAAGGTGCAATTCTGAAATTTTTTGCTTTTTCCTGCTCCTCTTAGCATGATAAAGAAGATTCAAAGAGAGTGAGATGCCAGCTCCTTTCATTCAGTCAGTAGCTTCAAACATTTCTGGTATATGAATAACATGATGTTTTTCAATGGCAAAAATCAATGAATATTGTAAATGCACAAACAGTAATTTCTCCGCATTGCAAGGTGCAATTCTGAAATTTTTTGCTTTTTCCTGCTCCTCTTAGCATGATAAAGAAGATTCAAAGAGAGTGAGATGCCAGCTCCTTTCATTCAGTCAGTAGCTTCAATCATTTCTGGACGTTTTTCAATGGCAAAAATCAATGAATATTGTAAATGCACAAACAGTAATTTCTCTGCATTGCAAGGTGCAATTCTGAAATTTTTTGCTTTTTCCTGCTCCTCTTAGCATGATAAAGAAGATTCAAAGAGAGTGAGATGCCAGCTCCTTTCATTCAGTCAGTAGCTTCAATCATTTCTGGACGTTTTTCAATGGCAAAAATCAATGAATATTGTAAATGCACAAACAGTAATTTCTCCGCATTGCAAGGTGCAATTCTGAAATGTTTTGCTTTTTCCTGCTCCTCTTAGCATGATAAAGAAGATTCAAAGAGAGTGAGATGCCAGCTCCTTTCATTCAGTCAGTAGCTTCAATCATTTCTGGACGTTTTTCAATGGCAAAAATCAATGAATATTGTAAATGCACAAACAGTAATTTCTCCGCATTGCAAGGTGCAATTCTGAAATTTTTTGCTTTTTCCTGCTCCTCTTAGCATGATAAAGAAGATTCAAAGAGAGTGAGAAGCCAGCTCCTTTCATTCAGTCAGTAGCTTCAAACATTTCTGGTATATGAATAACATGATGTTTTTCAATGGCAAAAATCAATGAATATTGTAAATGCACAAACAGTAATTTCTCCGCATTGCAAGGCGCAATTCTGAAATTTTTTGCTTTTTCCTGCTCCTCTTAGCATGATAAAGAAGATTCAAAGAGAGTGAGATGCCAGCTCCTTTCATTCAGTCAGTAGCTTCAAACATTTCTGGTATATGAATAACATGATGTTTTTCAATGGCAAAAATCAATGAATATTGTAAATGCACAAACAGTAATTTCTCCGCATTGCAAGGTGCAATTCTGAAATTTTTTGCTTTTTCCTGCTCCTCTTAGCATGATAAAGAAGATTCAAAGAGAGTGAGATGCCAGCTCCTTTCATTCAGTCAGTAGCTTCAATCATTTCTGGACGTTTTTCAATGGCAAAAATCAATGAATATTGTAAATGCACAAACAGTAATTTCTCCGCATTGCAAGGTGCAATTCTGAAATTTTTTGCTTTTTCCTGCTCCTCTTAGCATGATAAAGAAGATTCAAAGAGTGTGAGATGTCAGCTCCTTTCATTCAGTCAGTAGCTTCAAACATTTCTGGTATATGAATAACATGATGTTTTTCAATGGCAAAAATCAATGAATATTGTAAATGCACAAACAGTAATTTCTCCGCATTGCAAGGTGCAATTCTGAAATTTTTTGCTTTTTCCTGCTCCTCTTAGCATGATAAAGAAGATTCAAAGAGAGTGAGATGCCAGCTCCTTTCATTCAGTCAGTAGCTTCAATCATTTCTGGACGTTTTTCAATGGCAAAAATCAATGAATATTGTAAATGCACAAACAGTAATTTCTTCGCATTGCAAGGTGCAATTCTGAAATTTTTTGCTTTTTCCTGCTCCTCTTAGCATGATAAAGAAGATTCAAAGAGAGTGAGATGCCAGCTCCTTTCATTCAGTCAGTAGCTTCAAACATTTCTGGTATATGAATAACATGATGTTTTTCAATGGCAAAAATCAATGAATATTGTAAATGCACAAACAGTAATTTCTCCGCATTGCAAGGTGCAATTCTGAAATTTTTTGCTTTTTCCTGCTCCTCTTAGCATGATAAAGAAGATTCAAAGAGAGTGAGATGCCAGCTCCTTTCATTCAGTCAGTAGCTTCAATCATTTCTGGACGTTTTTCAATGGCAAAAATCAATGAATATTGTAAATGCACAAACAGTAATTTCTCCGCATTGCAAGGTGCAATTCTGAAATGTTTTGCTTTTTCCTGCTCCTCTTAGCATGATAAAGAAGATTCAAAGAGCGTGAGATGTCAGCTCCTTTCATTCAGTCAGTAGCTTCAAACATTTCTGGTATATGAATAACATGATGTTTTTCAAAGGCAAAAATCAATGAATATTGTAAATGCACAAACAGTAATTTCTCCGCATTGCAAGGTGCAATTCTGAAATTATTTGCTTTTTCCTGCTCCTCTTAGCATGATAAAGAAGATTCAAAGAGAGTGAGATGCCAGCTCCTTTCATTCAGTCAGTAGCTTCAATCATTTCTGGACGTTTTTCAATGGCAAAAATCAATGAATATTGTAAATGCACAAACAGTAATTTCTCCGCATTGCAAGGTGCAATTCTGAAATTTTTTGCTTTTTCCTGCTCCTCTTAGCATGATAAAGAAGATTCAAAGAGAGTGAGATGCCAGCTCCTTTCGTTCAGTCAGTAGCTTCAATCATTTCTGGACGTTTTTCAATGGCAAAAATCATTGAATATTAAAATGCACAAACAGTAATTTCTCCGCATTGCAAGGTGCAATTCTGAAATTTTTTACTTTTTCCTGCTCCTCTTAGCATGATAAAGAAGATTCAAAGAGAGTGAGATGCCAGCTCCTTTCATTCAGTCAGTAGCTTCAATCATTTCTGGTATATGAATAACATGATGTTTTTCAATGGCAAAAATCAATGAATATTGTAAATGCACAAACAGTAATTTCTCCGCATTGCAAGGTGCAATTCTGAAATTTTTTGCTTTTTCCTGCTCCTCTTAGCATGATAAACAAGATTCAAAGAGAGTGAGATGCCAGCTCCTTTCATTCAGTCAGTAGCTTCAATCATTTCTGGACGTTTTTCAATGGCAAAAATCAATGAATATTGTAAATGCACAAACAGTAATTTCTCCGCATTGCAAGGTGCAATTCTGAAATTTTTTGCTTTTTCCTGCTCCTCTTAGCATGATAAAGAAGATTCAAAGAGAGTGAGATGCCAGCTCCTTTCATTCAGTCAGTAGCTTCAAACATTTCTGGTATATGAATAACATGATGTTTTTCAATGGCAAAAATCAATGAATATTGTAAATGCACAAACAGTAATTTCTCCGCATTGCAAGGTGCAATTCTGAAATTTTTTGCTTTTTCCTGCTCCTCTTAGCATGATAAAGAAGATTCAAAGAGAGTGAGATGCCAGCTCCTTTCATTCAGTCAGTAGCTTCAATCATTTCTGGACGTTTTTCAATGGCAAAAATCAATGAATATTGTAAATGCACAAACAGTAATTTCTCCGCATTCCAAGGTGCAATTCTGAAATTTTTTGCTTTTTCCTGCTCCTCTTAGCATGATAAACAAGATTCAAAGAGAGTGAGATGCCAGCTCCTTTCATTCAGTCAGTAGCTTCAATCATTTCTGGACGTTTTTCAATGGCAAAAATCAATGAATATTGTAAATGCACAAACAGTAATTTCTCCGCATTGCAAGGTGCAATTCTGAAATTTTTTGCTTTTTCCTGCTCCTCTTAGCATGATAAAGAAGATTCAAAGAGAGTGAGATGCCAGCTCTTTTCATTCAGTCAGTAGCTTCAAACATTTCTGGTATATGAATAACATGATGTTTTTCAATGGCAAAAATCAATGAATATTGTAAATGCACAAACAGTAATTTCTCCGCATTGCAAGGTGCAATTCTGAAATTTTTTGCTTTTTCCTGCTCCTCTTAGCATGATAAAGAAGATTCAAAGAGAGTGAGATGCCAGCTCCTTTCATTCAGTCAGTAGCTTCAATCATTTCTGGACGTTTTTCAATGGCAAAAATCAATGAATATTGTAAATGCACAAACAGTAATTTCTCCGCATTGCAAGGTGCAATTCTGAAATTTTTTGCTTTTTCCTGCTCCTCTTAGCATGATAAAGAAGATTCAAAGAGAGTGAGATGCCAGCTCCTTTCATTCAGTCAGTAGCTTCAATCATTTCTGGACGTTTTTCAATGGCAAAAATCAATGAATATTGTAAATGCACAAACAGTAATTTCTCTGCATTGCAAGGTGCAATTCTGAAATTTTTTGCTTTTTCCTGCTCCTCTTAGCATGATAAAGAAGATTCAAAGAGAGTGAGATGCCAGCTCCTTTCATTCAGTCAGTAGCTTCAAACATTTCTGGTATATGAATAACATGATGTTTTTCAATGGCAAAAATCAATGAATATTGTAAATGCACAAACAGTAATTTCTCCGCATTGCAAGGTGCAAGTCTGAAATTTTTTGCTTTTTCCTGCTCCTCTTAGTATGATAAAGAAGATTCAAAGAGAGTGAGATGCCAGCTACTTTCATTCAGTCAGTAGCTTCAATAATTTCTGGACGTTTTTCAATGGTAAAAATCAATGAATATTGTAAATGCACAAACAGTAATTTCTCCACATTGCAAGGTGCAATTCTGAAATTTTTTGCTTTTTCCTGCTCCTCTTAGCATGATAAAGAAGATTCAAAGAGAGTGAGATGCCAGCTCCTTTCATTCAGTCAGTAGCTTCAAACATTTCTGGTATATGAATAACATGATGTTTTTCAATGGCAAAAATCAATGAATATTGTAAATGCACAAACAGTAATTTCTCCGCATTGCAAGGTGCAATTCTGAAATTTTTTGCTTTTTCCTGCTCCTCTTAGCATGATAAAGAAGATTCAAAGAGAGTGAGATGCCAGCTCCTTTCATTCAGTCAGTAGCTTCAAACATTTCTGGTATATGAATAACATGATGTTTTTCAATGGCAAAAATCAATGAATATTGTAAATGCACAAACAGTAATTTCTCCGCATTGCAAGGTGCAATTCTGAAATTTTTTGCTTTTTCCTGCTCCTCTTAGCATGATAAAGAAGATTCAAAGAGAGTGAGATGCCAGCTACTTTCATTCAGTCAGTAGATTCAATCATTTCTGGACGTTTTTCATTGTTAAAAATCAATGAATATTGTAAATGCACAAACAGTAATTTCTCCACATTGCAAGGTGCAATTCTGAAATTTTTTGCTTTTTCCTGCTCCTCTTAGCATGATAATGAAGATTCAAAGAGAGTGAGATGCCAGCTCCTTTCATTCAGTCAGTAGCTTCAAACATTTCTGGTATATGAATAACATGATGTTTTTCAATGGCAAAAATCAATGAATATTGTAAATGCACAAACAGTAATTTCTCCGCATTGCAAGGTGCAATTCTGAAATTTTTTGCTTTTTCCTGCTCCTCTTAGCATGATAAAGAAGATTCAAAGAGAGTGAGATGCCAGCTCCTTTCATTCAGTCAGTAGCTTCAATCATTTCTGGATGTTTTTCAATGGCAAAAATCAATGAATATTGTAAATGCACAAACTGTAATTTCTCCGCATTGCAAGGTGCAATTCTGAAATTTTTTACTTTTTCCTGCTCCTCTTAGCATGATAAAGAAGATTCAAAGAGAGTGAGATGCCAGCTCCTTTCATTCAGTCAGTAGCTTCAATCATTTCTGGACGTTTTTCAATGGCAAAAATCAATGAATATTGTAAATGCACAAACAGTAATTTCTCCGCATTGCAAGGTGCAATTCTGAAATTTTTTGCTTTTTCCTGCTCCTCTTAGCATGATAAAGAAGATTCAAAGAGAGTGAGATGCCAGCTCCTTTCATTCAGTCAGTACTTTCAATCATTTCTGGACGTTTTTCAATGGCAAAAATCAATGAATATTGTAAATGCACAAACAGTAATTTCTCCGCATTGCAAGGTGCAATTCTGAATTTTTTTGCTTTTTCCCGCTCCTCTTAGCATGATAAAGAAGATTCAAAGAGAGTGAGGTGCCAGCTCCTTTCATTCAGTCAGTAGCTTCAAACATTTCTGGTATATGAATAACATGTTTTTCAATGGCAAAAATCAATGAATATTGTAAATGCACAAACAGTAATTTCTCCGCATTGCAAGGTGCAATTCTGAAATTTTTTGCTTTTTCCTGCTCCTCTTAGCATGATAAAGAAGATTCAAAGAGAGTGAGATGCCAGCTCCTTTCATTCAGTCAGTAGCTTCAATCATTTCTGGATGTTTTTCAATGGCAAAAATCAATGAATATTGTAAATGCACAAACTGTAATTTCTCCGCATTGCAAGGTGCAATTCTGAAATTTTTTACTTTTTCCTGCTCCTCTTAGCATGATAAAGAAGATTCAAAGAGAGTGAGATGCCAGCTCCTTTCATTCAGTCAGTAGCTTCAATCATTTCTGGACGTTTTTCAATGGCAAAAATCAATGAATATTGTAAATGCACAAACAGTAATTTCTCCGCATTGCAAGGTGCAATTCTGAAATTTTTTGCTTTTTCCTGCTCCTCTTAGCATGATAAAGAAGATTCAAAGAGAGTGAGATGCCAGCTCCTTTCATTCAGTCAGTACTTTCAATCATTTCTGGACGTTTTTCAATGGCAAAAATCAATGAATATTGTAAATGCACAAACAGTAATTTCTCCGCATTGCAAGGTGCAATTCTGAATTTTTTTGCTTTTTCCCGCTCCTCTTAGCATGATAAAGAAGATTCAAAGAGAGTGAGATGCCAGCTCCTTTCATTCAGTCAGTAGCTTCAATCATTTCTGGACGTTTTTCAATGGCAAAAATCAATGAATATTGTAAATGCACAAACAGTAATTTCTCCGCATTGCAAGGTGCAATTCTGAAATTTTTTGCTTTTTCCTGCTCCTCTTAGCATGATAAAGAAGATTCAAAGAGAGTGAGATGCCAGCTCCTTTCATTCAGTCAGTAGCTTCAAACATTTCTGGTATATGAATAACATGATGTTTTTCAATGGCAAAAATCAATGAATATTGTAAATGCACAAACAGTAATTTCTCCGCATTGCAAGGTGCAAGTCTGAAATTTTTTGCTTTTTCCTGCTCCTCTTAGTATGATAAAGAAGATTCAAAGAGAGTGAGATGCCAGCTACTTTCATTCAGTCAGTAGCTTCAATAATTTCTGGACGTTTTTCAATGGTAAAAATCAATGAATATTGTAAATGCACAAACAGTAATTTCTCCACATTGCAAGGTGCAATTCTGAAATTTTTTGCTTTTTCCTGCTCCTCTTAGCATGATAAAGAAGATTCAAAGAGAGTGAGATGCCAGCTCCTTTCATTCAGTCAGTAGCTTCAAACATTTCTGGTATATGAATAACATGATGTTTTTCAATGGCAAAAATCAATGAATATTGTAAATGCACAAACAGTAATTTCTCCGCATTGCAAGGTGCAATTCTGAAATTTTTTGCTTTTTCCTGCTCCTCTTAGCATGATAAAGAAGATTCAAAGAGAGTGAGATGCCAGCTCCTTTCATTCAGTCAGTAGCTTCAAACATTTCTGGTATATGAATAACATGATGTTTTTCAATGGCAAAAATCAATGAATATTGTAAATGCACAAACAGTAATTTCTCCGCATTGCAAGGTGCAATTCTGAAATTTTTTGCTTTTTCCTGCTCCTCTTAGCATGATAAAGAAGATTCAAAGAGAGTGAGATGCCAGCTACTTTCATTCAGTCAGTAGATTCAATCATTTCTGGACGTTTTTCATTGTTAAAAATCAATGAATATTGTAAATGCACAAACAGTAATTTCTCCACATTGCAAGGTGCAATTCTGAAATTTTTTGCTTTTTCCTGCTCCTCTTAGCATGATAATGAAGATTCAAAGAGAGTGAGATGCCAGCTCCTTTCATTCAGTCAGTAGCTTCAAACATTTCTGGTATATGAATAACATGATGTTTTTCAATGGCAAAAATCAATGAATATTGTAAATGCACAAACAGTAATTTCTCCGCATTGCAAGGTGCAATTCTGAAATTTTTTACTTTTTCCTGCTCCTCTTAGCATGATAAAGAAGATTCAAAGAGAGTGAGATGCCAGCTCCTTTCATTCAGTCAGTAGCTTCAATCATTTCTGGACGTTTTTCAATGGCAAAAATCAATGAATATTGTAAATGCACAAACAGTAATTTCTCCGCATTGCAAGGTGCAATTCTGAAATTTTTTGCTTTTTCCTGCTCCTCTTAGCATGATAAAGAAGATTCAAAGAGAGTGAGATGCCAGCTCCTTTCATTCAGTCAGTACTTTCAATCATTTCTGGACGTTTTTCAATGGCAAAAATCAATGAATATTGTAAATGCACAAACAGTAATTTCTCCGCATTGCAAGGTGCAATTCTGAATTTTTTTGCTTTTTCCCGCTCCTCTTAGCATGATAAAGAAGATTCAAAGAGAGTGAGGTGCCAGCTCCTTTCATTCAGTCAGTAGCTTCAAACATTTCTGGTATATGAATAACATGTTTTTCAATGGCAAAAATCAATGAATATTGTAAATGCACAAACAGTAATTTCTCCGCATTGCAAGGTGCAATTCTGAAATTTTTTGCTTTTTCCTGCTCCTCTTAGCATGATAAAGAAGATTCAAAGAGAGTGAGATGCCAGCTCCTTTCATTCAGTCAGTAGCTTCAATCATTTCTGGATGTTTTTCAATGGCAAAAATCAACGAATATTGTAAATGCACAAACTGTAATTTCTCCGCATTGCAAGGTGCAATTCTGAAATTTTTTACTTTTTCCTGCTCCTCTTAGCATGATAAAGAAGATTCAAAGAGAGTGAGATGCCAGCTCCTTTCATTCAGTCAGTAGCTTCAATCATTTCTGGACGTTTTTCAATGGCAAAAATCAATGAATATTGTAAATGCACAAACAGTAATTTCTCCGCATTGCAAGGTGCAATTCTGAAATTTTTTGCTTTTTCCTGCTCCTCTTAGCATGATAAAGAAGATTCAAAGAGAGTGAGATGCCAGCTCCTTTCATTCAGTCAGTACTTTCAATCATTTCTGGACGTTTTTCAATGGCAAAAATCAATGAATATTGTAAATGCACAAACAGTAATTTCTCCGCATTGCAAGGTGCAATTCTGAATTTTTTTGCTTTTTCCCGCTCCTCTTAGCATGATAAAGAAGATACAAAGAGAGTGAGGTGCCAGCTCCTTTCATTCAGTCAGTAGCTTCAATCATTTCTGGACGTTTTTCAATGGTAAAAATCAATGAATATTGTAAATGCACAAACAGTAATTTCTCCACATTGCAAGGTGCAATTCTGAAATTTTTTGCTTTTCCCTGCTCCTCTTAGCATGATAAAGAAGATTCAAAGAGAGTGAGATGCCAGCTCCTTTCATTCAGTCAGTAGCTTCAAACATTTCTGGTATATGAATAACATGATGTTTTTCAATGGCAAAAATCAATGAATATTGTAAATGCACAAACAGTAATTTCTCCGCATTGCAAGGTGCAATTCTGAAATTTTTTGCTTTTTCCTGCTCCTCTTAGCATGATAAAGAAGATACAAAGAGAGTGAGATGCCAGCTCCTTTCATTCAGTCAGTAGCTTCAAACATTTCTGGTATATGAATAACATGATGTTTTTCAATGGCAAAAATCAATGAATATTGTAAATGCACAAACTAATTTCTCCGCATTGCAAGGTGCAATTCTGAAATTTTTTGCTTTTTCCTGCTCCTCTTAGCATGATAAAGGAGATTCAAAGAGAGTGAGATGCCAGCTCCTTTCATTCAGTCAGTAGCTTCAATCAATTCTGGACGTTTTTCAATGGCAAAAATCAATGAATATTGTAAATGCACAAACAGTAATTTCTCCGCATTGCAAGGTGCAATTCTGAAATTTTTTGCTTTTTCCTGCTCCTCTTAGCATGATAAAGAAGATTCAAAGAGCGTGAGATGTCAGCTCCTTTCATTCAGTCAGTAGCTTCAAACATTTCTGGTATATGAATAACATGATGTTTTTCAATGGCAAAAATCAATGAATATTGTAAATGCACAAACAGTAATTTCTCCGCATTGCAAGGTGCAATTCTGAAATTTTTTGCTTTTTCCTGCTCCTCTTAGCATGATAAAGAAGATTCAAAGAGAGTGAGATGCCAGCTCCTTTCATTCAGTCAGTAGCTTCAATCATTTCTGGACGTTTTTCAATGGCAAAAATCAATGAATATTGTAAATGCACAAACAGTAATTTCTCCGCATTGCAAGGTGCAATTCTGAAATTTTTTGCTTTTTCCTGCTCCTCTTAGCATGATAAAGAAGATTCAAAGAGAGTGAGATGCCAGCTCCTTTCGTTCAGTCAGTAGCTTCAATCATTTCTGGACGTTTTTCAATGGCAAAAATCATTGAATATTATAAATGCACAAACAGTAATTTCTCCGCATTGCAAGGTGCAATTCTGAAATTTTTTACTTTTTCCTGCTCCTCTTAGCATGATAAAGAAGATTCAAAGAGAGTGAGATGCCAGCTCCTTTCATTCAGTCAGTAGCTTCAATCATTTCTGGTATATGAATAACATGATGTTTTTCAATGGCAAAAATCAATGAATATTGTAAATGCACAAACAGTAATTTCTCCGCATTGCAAGGTGCAATTCTGAAATTTTTTGCTTTTTCCTGCTCCTCTTAGCATGATAAACAAGATTCAAAGAGAGTGAGATGCCAGCTCCTTTCATTCAGTCAGTAGCTTCAATCATTTCTGGACGTTTTTCAATGGCAAAAATCAATGAATATTGTAAATGCACAAACAGTAATTTCTCCGCATTGCAAGGTGCAATTCTGAAATTTTTTGCTTTTTCCTGCTCCTCTTAGCATGATAAAGAAGATTCAAAGAGAGTGAGATGCCAGCTCCTTTCATTCAGTCAGCAGCTTCAAACATTTCTGGTATATGAATAACATGATGTTTTTCAATGGCAAAAATCAATGAATATTGTAAATGCACAAACAGTAATTTCTCCGCATTGCAAGGTGCAATTCTGAAATTTTTTGCTTTTTCCTGCTCCTCTTAGCATGATAAAGAAGATTCAAAGAGAGTGAGATGCCAGCTCCTTTCATTCAGTCAGTAGCTTCAATCATTTCTGGACGTTTTTCAATGGCAAAAATCAATGAATATTGTAAATGCACAAACAGTAATTTCTCCGCATTGCAAGGTGCAATTCTGAAATTTTTTGCTTTTTCCTGCTCCTCTTAGCATGATAAAGAAGATTCAAAGAGAGTGAGATGCCAGCTCCTTTCATTCAGTCAGTAGCTTCAATCATTTCTGGACGTTTTTCAATGGCAAAAATCAATGAATATTGTAAATGCACAAACAGTAATTTCTCCGCATTGCAAGGTGCAATTCTGAAATGTTTTGCTTTTTCCTGCTCCTCTTAGCATGATAAAGAAGATTCAAAGAGAGTGAGATGCCAGCTCCTTTCATTCAGTCAGTAGCTTCAATCATTTCTGGACGTTTTTCAATGGCAAAAATCAATGAATATTGTAAATGCACAAACAGTAATTTCTCCGCATTGCAAGGTGCAATTCTGAAATTTTTTGCTTTTTCCTGCTCCTCTTAGCATGATAAAGAAGATTCAAAGAGAGTGAGATGCCAGCTCCTTTCATTCAGTCAGTAGCTTCAAACATTTCTGGTATATGAATAACATGATGTTTTTCAATGGCAAAAATCAATGAATATTGTAAATGCACAAACAGTAATTTCTCCGCATTGCAAGGTGCAATTCTGAAATTTTTTGCTTTTTCCTGCTCCTCTTAGCATGATAAAGAAAATTCAAAGAGAGTGAGATGCCAGCTCCTTTCATTCAGTCAGTAGCTTCAAACATTTCTGGTATATGAATAACATGATGTTTTTCAATGGCAAAAATCAATGAATATTGTAAATGCACAAACAGTAATTTCTCCGCATTGCAAGGTGCAATTCTGAAATTTTTTGCTTTTTCCTGCTCCTCTTAGCATGATAAAGAAGATTCAAAGAGAGTGAGATGCCAGCTCCTTTCATTCAGTCAGTAGCTTCAATCATTTCTGGACGTTTTTCAATGGCAAAAATCAATGAATATTGTAAATGCACAAACAGTAATTTCTCCGCATTGCAAGGTGCAATTCTGAAATTTTTTGCTTTTTCCTGCTCCTCTTAGCATGATAAAGAAGATTCAAAGAGCGTGAGATGTCAGCTCCTTTCATTCAGTCAGTAGCTTCAAACATTTCTGGTATATGAATAACATGATGTTTTTCAATGGCAAAAATCAATGAATATTGTAAATGCACAAACAGTAATTTCTGCGCATTGCAAGGTGCAATTCTGAAATTTTTTGCTTTTTCCTGCTCCTCTTAGCATGATAAAGAAGATTCAAAGAGAGTGAGATGCCAGCTCCTTTCATTCAGTCAGTAGCTTCAATCATTTCTGGATGTTTTTCAATGGCAAAAATCAATGAATATTGTAAATGCACAAACAGTAATTTCTCCGCATTGCAAGGTGCAATTCTGAAATTTTTTGCTTTTTCCTGCTCCTCTTAGCATGATAAAGAAGATTCAAAGAGAGTGAGATGCCAGCTCCTTTCATTCAGTCAGTAGCTTCAAACATTTCTGGTATATGAATAACATGATGTTTTTCAATGGCAAAAATCAATGAATATTGTAAATGCACAAACAGTAATTTCTCCGCATTGCAAGGTGCAATTCTGAAATTTTTTGCTTTTTCCTGCTCCTCTTAGCATGATAAAGAAGATTCAAAGAGAGTGAGATGCCAGCTCCTTTCATTCAGTCAGTAGCTTCAATCATTTCTGGACTTTTTTCAATGGCAAAAATCAATGAATATTGTAAATGCACAAACAGTAATTTCTCCGCATTGCAAGGTGCAATTCTGAAATGTTATGCTTTTTCCTGCTCCTCTTAGCATGATAAAGAAGATTCAATGAGAGTGAGATGCCAGCTCCTTTCATTCAGTCAGTAGCTTCAAACATTTCTGGTATATGAATAACATGTTTTTCAATGGCAAAAATCAATGAATATTGTAAATGCACAAACAGTAATTTCTCCGCATTGCAAGGTGCAATTCTGAAATTTTTTGCTTTTTCCTGCTCCTCTTAGCATGATAAAGAAGATTCAAAGAGAGTGAGATGCCAGCTCCTTTCATTCAGTCAGTAGCTTCAATCATTTCTGGACGTTTTTCAATGGCAAAAATCAATGAATATTGTAAATGCACAAACAGTAATTTCTCCGCATTGCAAGGTGCAATTCTGAAATTTTTTGCTTTTTCCTGCTCCTCTTAGCATGATAAAGAAGATTCAAAGAGAGTGAGATGCCAGCTCCTTTCATTCAGTCAGTAGCTTCAATCATTTCTGGACGTTTTTCAATGGCAAAAATCAATGAATATTGTAAATGCACAAACAGTAATTTCTCCGCATTGCAAGGTGCAATTCTGAAATTTTTTGCTTTTTCCTGCTCCTCTTAGCATGATAAAGAAGATTCAAAGAGAGTGAGATGCCAGCTCCTTTCATTCAGTCAGTAGCTTCAAACATTTCTGGTATATGAATAACATGATGTTTTTCAATGGCAAAAATCAATGAATATTGTAAATGCACAAACAGTAATTTCTCCGCATTGCAAGGTGCAAGTCTGAAATTTTTTGCTTTTTCCTGCTCCTCTTAGTATGATAAAGAAGATTCAAAGAGAGTGAGATGCCAGCTACTTTCATTCAGTCAGTAGCTTCAATCATTTCTGGACGTTTTTCAATGGTAAAAATCAATGAATATTGTAAATGCACAAACAGTAATTTCTCCACATTGCAAGGTGCAATTCTGAAATTTTTTGCTTTTTCCTGCTCCTCTTAGCATGGTAAAGAAGATTCAAAGAGAGTGAGATGCCAGCTCCTTTCATTCAGTCAGTAGCTTCAAACATTTCTGGTATATGAATAACATGATGTTTTTCAATGGCAAAAATCAATGAATATTGTAAATGCACAAACAGTAATTTCTCCGCATTGCAAGGTGCAATTCTGAAATTTTTTGCTTTTTCCTGCTCCTCTTAGCATGATAAACAAGATTCAAAGAGAGTGAGATGCCAGCTCCTTTCATTCAGTCAGTAGCTTCAATCATTTCTGGACGTTTTTCAATGGCAAAAATCAATGAATATTGTAAATGCACAAACAGTAATTTCTCCGCATTGCAAGGTGCAATTCTGAAATTTTTTGCTTTTTCCTGCTCCTCTTAGCATGATAAAGAAGATTCAAAGAGAGTGAGATGCCAGCTCCTTTCATTCAGTCAGCAGCTTCAAACATTTCTGGTATATGAATAACATGATGTTTTTCAATGGCAAAAATCAATGAATATTGTAAATGCACAAACAGTAATTTCTCCGCATTGCAAGGTGCAATTCTGAAATTTTTTGCTTTTTCCTGCTCCTCTTAGCATGATAAAGAAGATTCAAAGAGAGTGAGATGCCAGCTCCTTTCATTCAGTCAGTAGCTTCAATCATTTCTGGACGTTTTTCAATGGCAAAAATCAATGAATATTGTAAATGCACAAACAGTAATTTCTCCGCATTGCAAGGTGCAATTCTGAAATTTTTTGCTTTTTCCTGCTCCTCTTAGCATGATAAAGAAGATTCAAAGAGAGTGAGATGCCAGCTCCTTTCATTCAGTCAGTAGCTTCAATCATTTCTGGACGTTTTTCAATGGCAAAAATCAATGAATATTGTAAATGCACAAACAGTAATTTCTCCGCATTGCAAGGTGCAATTCTGAAATGTTTTGCTTTTTCCTGCTCCTCTTAGCATGATAAAGAAGATTCAAAGAGAGTGAGATGCCAGCTCCTTTCATTCAGTCAGTAGCTTCAATCATTTCTGGACGTTTTTCAATGGCAAAAATCAATGAATATTGTAAATGCACAAACAGTAATTTCTCCGCATTGCAAGGTGCAATTCTGAAATTTTTTGCTTTTTCCTGCTCCTCTTAGCATGATAAAGAAGATTCAAAGAGAGTGAGATGCCAGCTCCTTTCATTCAGTCAGTAGCTTCAAACATTTCTGGTATATGAATAACATGATGTTTTTCAATGGCAAAAATCAATGAATATTGTAAATGCACAAACAGTAATTTCTCCGCATTGCAAGGTGCAATTCTGAAATTTTTTGCTTTTTCCTGCTCCTCTTAGCATGATAAAGAAAATTCAAAGAGAGTGAGATGCCAGCTCCTTTCATTCAGTCAGTAGCTTCAAACATTTCTGGTATATGAATAACATGATGTTTTTCAATGGCAAAAATCAATGAATATTGTAAATGCACAAACAGTAATTTCTCCGCATTGCAAGGTGCAATTCTGAAATTTTTTGCTTTTTCCTGCTCCTCTTAGCATGATAAAGAAGATTCAAAGAGAGTGAGATGCCAGCTCCTTTCATTCAGTCAGTAGCTTCAATCATTTCTGGACGTTTTTCAATGGCAAAAATCAATGAATATTGTAAATGCACAAACAGTAATTTCTCCGCATTGCAAGGTGCAATTCTGAAATTTTTTGCTTTTTCCTGCTCCTCTTAGCATGATAAAGAAGATTCAAAGAGCGTGAGATGTCAGCTCCTTTCATTCAGTCAGTAGCTTCAAACATTTCTGGTATATGAATAACATGATGTTTTTCAATGGCAAAAATCAATGAATATTGTAAATGCACAAACAGTAATTTCTGCGCATTGCAAGGTGCAATTCTGAAATTTTTTGCTTTTTCCTGCTCCTCTTAGCATGATAAAGAAGATTCAAAGAGAGTGAGATGCCAGCTCCTTTCATTCAGTCAGTAGCTTCAATCATTTCTGGATGTTTTTCAATGGCAAAAATCAATGAATATTGTAAATGCACAAACAGTAATTTCTCCGCATTGCAAGGTGCAATTCTGAAATTTTTTGCTTTTTCCTGCTCCTCTTAGCATGATAAAGAAGATTCAAAGAGAGTGAGATGCCAGCTCCTTTCATTCAGTCAGTAGCTTCAAACATTTCTGGTATATGAATAACATGATGTTTTTCAATGGCAAAAATCAATGAATATTGTAAATGCACAAACAGTAATTTCTCCGCATTGCAAGGTGCAATTCTGAAATTTTTTGCTTTTTCCTGCTCCTCTTAGCATGATAAAGAAGATTCAAAGAGAGTGAGATGCCAGCTCCTTTCATTCAGTCAGTAGCTTCAATCATTTCTGGACTTTTTTCAATGGCAAAAATCAATGAATATTGTAAATGCACAAACAGTAATTTCTCCGCATTGCAAGGTGCAATTCTGAAATGTTATGCTTTTTCCTGCTCCTCTTAGCATGATAAAGAAGATTCAATGAGAGTGAGATGCCAGCTCCTTTCATTCAGTCAGTAGCTTCAAACATTTCTGGTATATGAATAACATGTTTTTCAATGGCAAAAATCAATGAATATTGTAAATGCACAAACAGTAATTTCTCCGCATTGCAAGGTGCAATTCTGAAATTTTTTGCTTTTTCCTGCTCCTCTTAGCATGATAAAGAAGATTCAAAGAGAGTGAGATGCCAGCTCCTTTCATTCAGTCAGTAGCTTCAATCATTTCTGGACGTTTTTCAATGGCAAAAATCAATGAATATTGTAAATGCACAAACAGTAATTTCTCCGCATTGCAAGGTGCAATTCTGAAATTTTTTGCTTTTTCCTGCTCCTCTTAGCATGATAAAGAAGATTCAAAGAGAGTGAGATGCCAGCTCCTTTCATTCAGTCAGTAGCTTCAATCATTTCTGGACGTTTTTCAATGGCAAAAATCAATGAATATTGTAAATGCACAAACAGTAATTTCTCCGCATTGCAAGGTGCAATTCTGAAATTTTTTGCTTTTTCCTGCTCCTCTTAGCATGATAAAGAAGATTCAAAGAGAGTGAGATGCCAGCTCCTTTCATTCAGTCAGTAGCTTCAAACATTTCTGGTATATGAATAACATGATGTTTTTCAATGGCAAAAATCAATGAATATTGTAAATGCACAAACAGTAATTTCTCCGCATTGCAAGGTGCAAGTCTGAAATTTTTTGCTTTTTCCTGCTCCTCTTAGTATGATAAAGAAGATTCAAAGAGAGTGAGATGCCAGCTACTTTCATTCAGTCAGTAGCTTCAATCATTTCTGGACGTTTTTCAATGGTAAAAATCAATGAATATTGTAAATGCACAAACAGTAATTTCTCCACATTGCAAGGTGCAATTCTGAAATTTTTTGCTTTTTCCTGCTCCTCTTAGCATGGTAAAGAAGATTCAAAGAGAGTGAGATGCCAGCTCCTTTCATTCAGTCAGTAGCTTCAAACATTTCTGGTATATGAATAACATGATGTTTTTCAATGGCAAAAATCAATGAATATTGTAAATGCACAAACAGTAATTTCTCCGCATTGCAAGGTGCAATTCTGAAATTTTTTGCTTTTTCCTGCTCCTCTTAGCATGATAAAGAAGATTCAAAGAGAGTGAGATGCCAGCTCCTTTCATTCAGTCAGTAGCTTCAAACATTTCTGGTATATGAATAACATGATGTTTTTCAATGGCAAAAATCAATGAGTATTGTAAATGCACAAACAGTAATTTCTCCGCATTGCAAGGTGCAATTCTGAAATTTTTTGCTTTTTCCTGCTCCTCTTAGCATGATAAAGAAGATTCAAAGAGAGTGAGATGCCAGCTACTTTCATTCAGTCAGTAGATTCAATCATTTCTGGACGTTTTTCATTGTTAAAAATCAATGAATATTGTAAATGCACAAACAGTAATTTCTCCACATTGCAAGGTGCAATTCTGAAATTTTTTGCTTTTTCCTGCTCCTCTTAGCATGATAATGAAGATTCAAAGAGAGTGAGATGCCAGCTCCTTTCATTCAGTCAGTAGCTTCAAACATTTCTGGTATATGAATAACATGATGTTTTTCAATGGCAAAAATCAATGAATATTGTAAATGCACAAACAGTAATTTCTCCGCATTGCAAGGTGCAATTCTGAAATTTTTTGCTTTTTCCTGCTCCTCTTAGCCTGATAAAGAAGATTCAAAGAGAGTGAGATGCCAGCTCCTTTCATTCAGTCAGTAGCTTCAATCATTTCTGGATGTTTTTCAATGGCAAAAATCAATGAATATTGTAAATGCACAAACTGTAATTTCTCCGCATTGCAAGGTGCAATTCTGAAATTTTTTACTTTTTCCTGCTCCTCTTAGCATGATAAAGAAGATTCAAAGAGAGTGAGATGCCAGCTCCTTTCATTCAGTCAGTAGCTTCAATCATTTCTGGACGTTTTTCAATGGCAAAAATCAATGAATATTGTAAATGCACAAACAGTAATTTCTCCGCATTGCAAGGTGCAATTCTGAAATTTTTTGCTTTTTCCTGCTCCTCTTAGCATGATAAAGAAGATTCAAAGAGAGTGAGATGCCAGCTCCTTTCATTCAGTCAGTACTTTCAATCATTTCTGGACGTTTTTCAATGGCAAAAATCAATGAATATTGTAAATGCACAAACAGTAATTTCTCCGCATTGCAAGGTGCAATTCTGAAATTTTTTGCTTTTTCCTGCTCCTCTTAGCATGATAAAGAAGATTCAAAGAGAGTGAGATGCCAGCTCCTTTCATTCAGTCAGTAGCTTCAAACATTTCTGGTATATGAATAACATGATGTTTTTCAATGGCAAAAATCAATGAATATTGTAAATGCACAAACAGTAATTTCTCCGCATTGCAAGGTGCAATTCTGAAATTTTTTGCTTTTTCCTGCTCCTCTTAGCATGATAAAGAAAATTCAAAGAGAGTGAGATGCCAGCTCCTTTCATTCAGTCAGTAGCTTCAAACATTTCTGGTATATGAATAACATGATGTTTTTCAATGGCAAAAATCAATGAATATTGTAAATGCACAAACAGTAATTTCTCCGCATTGCAAGGTGCAATTCTGAAATTTTTTGCTTTTTCCTGCTCCTCTTAGCATGATAAAGAAGATTCAAAGAGAGTGAGATGCCAGCTCCTTTCATTCAGTCAGTAGCTTCAATCATTTCTGGACGTTTTTCAATGGCAAAAATCAATGAATATTGTAAATGCACAAACAGTAATTTCTCCGCATTGCAAGGTGCAATTCTGAAATTTTTTGCTTTTTCCTGCTCCTCTTAGCATGATAAAGAAGATTCAAAGAGCGTGAGATGTCAGCTCCTTTCATTCAGTCAGTAGCTTCAAACATTTCTGGTATATGAATAACATGATGTTTTTCAATGGCAAAAATCAATGAATATTGTAAATGCACAAACAGTAATTTCTGCGCATTGCAAGGTGCAATTCTGAAATTTTTTGCTTTTTCCTGCTCCTCTTAGCATGATAAAGAAGATTCAAAGAGAGTGAGATGCCAGCTCCTTTCATTCAGTCAGTAGCTTCAATCATTTCTGGATGTTTTTCAATGGCAAAAATCAATGAATATTGTAAATGCACAAACAGTAATTTCTCCGCATTGCAAGGTGCAATTCTGAAATTTTTTGCTTTTTCCTGCTCCTCTTAGCATGATAAAGAAGATTCAAAGAGAGTGAGATGCCAGCTCCTTTCATTCAGTCAGTAGCTTCAAACATTTCTGGTATATGAATAACATGATGTTTTTCAATGGCAAAAATCAATGAATATTGTAAATGCACAAACAGTAATTTCTCCGCATTGCAAGGTGCAATTCTGAAATTTTTTGCTTTTTCCTGCTCCTCTTAGCATGATAAAGAAGATTCAAAGAGAGTGAGATGCCAGCTCCTTTCATTCAGTCAGTAGCTTCAATCATTTCTGGACTTTTTTCAATGGCAAAAATCAATGAATATTGTAAATGCACAAACAGTAATTTCTCCGCATTGCAAGGTGCAATTCTGAAATGTTATGCTTTTTCCTGCTCCTCTTAGCATGATAAAGAAGATTCAATGAGAGTGAGATGCCAGCTCCTTTCATTCAGTCAGTAGCTTCAAACATTTCTGGTATATGAATAACATGTTTTTCAATGGCAAAAATCAATGAATATTGTAAATGCACAAACAGTAATTTCTCCGCATTGCAAGGTGCAATTCTGAAATTTTTTGCTTTTTCCTGCTCCTCTTAGCATGATAAAGAAGATTCAAAGAGAGTGAGATGCCAGCTCCTTTCATTCAGTCAGTAGCTTCAATCATTTCTGGACGTTTTTCAATGGCAAAAATCAATGAATATTGTAAATGCACAAACAGTAATTTCTCCGCATTGCAAGGTGCAATTCTGAAATTTTTTGCTTTTTCCTGCTCCTCTTAGCATGATAAAGAAGATTCAAAGAGAGTGAGATGCCAGCTCCTTTCATTCAGTCAGTAGCTTCAATCATTTCTGGACGTTTTTCAATGGCAAAAATCAATGAATATTGTAAATGCACAAACAGTAATTTCTCCGCATTGCAAGGTGCAATTCTGAAATTTTTTGCTTTTTCCTGCTCCTCTTAGCATGGTAAAGAAGATTCAAAGAGAGTGAGATGCCAGCTCCTTTCATTCAGTCAGTAGCTTCAAACATTTCTGGTATATGAATAACATGATGTTTTTCAATGGCAAAAATCAATGAATATTGTAAATGCACAAACAGTAATTTCTCCGCATTGCAAGGTGCAATTCTGAAATTTTTTGCTTTTTCCTGCTCCTCTTAGCATGATAAAGAAGATTCAAAGAGAGTGAGATGCCAGCTCCTTTCATTCAGTCAGTAGCTTCAAACATTTCTGGTATATGAATAACATGATGTTTTTCAATGGCAAAAATCAATGAGTATTGTAAATGCACAAACAGTAATTTCTCCGCATTGCAAGGTGCAATTCTGAAATTTTTTGCTTTTTCCTGCTCCTCTTAGCATGATAAAGAAGATTCAAAGAGAGTGAGATGCCAGCTACTTTCATTCAGTCAGTAGATTCAATCATTTCTGGACGTTTTTCATTGTTAAAAATCAATGAAAATTGTAAATGCACAAACAGTAATTTCTCCACATTGCAAGGTGCAATTCTGAAATTTTTTGCTTTTTCCTGCTCCTCTTAGCATGATAATGAAGATTCAAAGAGAGTGAGATGCCAGCTCCTTTCATTCAGTCAGTAGCTTCAAACATTTCTGGTATATGAATAACATGATGTTTTTCAATGGCAAAAATCAATGAATATTGTAAATGCACAAACAGTAATTTCTCCGCATTGCAAGGTGCAATTCTGAAATTTTTTGCTTTTTCCTGCTCCTCTTAGCCTGATAAAGAAGATTCAAAGAGAGTGAGATGCCAGCTCCTTTCATTCAGTCAGTAGCTTCAATCATTTCTGGATGTTTTTCAATGGCAAAAATCAATGAATATTGTAAATGCACAAACTGTAATTTCTCCGCATTGCAAGGTGCAATTCTGAAATTTTTTACTTTTTCCTGCTCCTCTTAGCATGATAAAGAAGATTCAAAGAGAGTGAGATGCCAGCTCCTTTCATTCAGTCAGTAGCTTCAATCATTTCTGGACATTTTTCAATGGCAAAAATCAATGAATATTGTAAATGCACAAACAGTAATTTCTCCGCATTGCAAGGTGCAATTCTGAAATTTTTTGCTTTTTCCTGCTCCTCTTAGCATGATAAAGAAGATTCAAAGAGAGTGAGATGCCAGCTCCTTTCATTCAGTCAGTACTTTCAATCATTTCTGGACGTTTTTCAATGGCAAAAATCAATGAATATTGTAAATGCACAAACAGTAATTTCTCCGCATTGCAAGGTGCAATTCTGAATTTTTTTGCTTTTTCCCGCTCCTCTTAGCATGATAAAGAAGATTCAAAGAGAGTGAGGTGCCAGCTCCTTTCATTCAGTCAGTAGCTTCAAACATTTCTGGTATATGAATAACATGTTTTTCAATGGCAAAAATCAATGAATATTGTAAATGCACAAACAGTAATTTCTCCGCATTGCAAGGTGCAATTCTGAAATTTTTTGCTTTTTCCTGCTCCTCTTAGCATGATAATGAAGATTCAAAGAGAGTGAGATGCCAGCTCCTTTCATTCAGTCAGTAGCTTCAAACATTTCTGGTATATGAATAACATGATGTTTTTCAATGGCAAAAATCAATGAATATTGTAAATGCACAAACAGTAATTTCTCGGCATTGCAAGGTGCAATTCTGAAATTTTTTGCTTTTTCCTGCTCCTCTTAGCATGATAAAGAAGATTCAAAGAGAGTGAGATGCCAGCTCCTTTCATTCAGTCAGTAGCTTCAATCATTTCTGGACGTTTTTCAATGGCAAAAATCAATGAATATTGTAAATGCACAAACAGTAATTTCTCCGCATTGCAAGGTGCAATTCTGAAATGTTATGCTTTTTCCTGCTCCTCTTAGCATGATAAAGAAGATTCAATGAGAGTGAGATGCCAGCTCCTTTCATTCAGTCAGTAGCTTCAAACATTTCTGGTATATGAATAACATGTTTTTCAATGGCAAAAATCAATGAATATTGTAAATGCACAAACAGTAATTTCTCCGCATTGCAAGGTGCAATTCTGAAATTTTTTGCTTTTTCCTGCTCCTCTTAGCATGATAAAGAAGATTCAAAGAGAGTGAGATGCCAGCTCCTTTCATTCAGTCAGTAGCTTCAATCATTTCTGGACGTTTTTCAATGGCAAAAATCAATGAATATTGTAAATGCACAAACAGTAATTTCTCCGCATTGCAAGGTGCAATTCTGAAATTTTTTGCTTTTTCCTGCTCCTCTTAGCATGATAAAGAAGATTCAAAGAGAGTGAGATGCCAGCTCCTTTCATTCAGTCAGTAGCTTCAATCATTTCTGGATGTTTTTCAATGGCAAAAATCAATGAATATTGTAAATGCACAAACAGTAATTTCTCCGCATTGCAAGGTGCAATTCTGAAATTTTTTGCTTTTTCCTGCTCCTCTTAGCATGATAAAGAAGATTCAAAGAGAGTGAGATGCCAGCTCCTTTCATTCAGTCAGTAGCTTCAAACATTTCTGGTATATGAATAACATGATGTTTTTCAATGGCAAAAATCAATGAATATTGTAAATGCACAAACAGTAATTTCTCCGCATTGCAAGGTGCAAGTCTGAAATTTTTTGCTTTTTCCTGCTCCTCTTAGTATGATAAAGAAGATTCAAAGAGAGTGAGATGCCAGCTACTTTCATTCAGTCAGTAGCTTCAATCATTTCTGGACGTTTTTCAATGGTAAAAATCAATGAATATTGTAAATGCACAAACAGTAATTTCTCCACATTGCAAGGTGCAATTGTGAAATTTTTTGCTTTTTCCTGCTCCTCTTAGCATGGTAAAGAAGATTCAAAGAGAGTGAGATGCCAGCTCCTTTCATTCAGTCAGTAGCTTCAAACATTTCTGGTATATGAATAACATGATGTTTTTCAATGGCAAAAATCAATGAATATTGTAAATGCACAAACAGTAATTTCTCCGCATTGCAAGGTGCAATTCTGAAATTTTTTGCTTTTTCCTGCTCCTCTTAGCATGATAAAGAAGATTCAAAGAGAGTGAGATGCCAGCTCCTTTCATTCAGTCAGTAGCTTCAAACATTTCTGGTATATGAATAACATGATGTTTTTCAATGGCAAAAATCAATGAGTATTGTAAATGCACAAACAGTAATTTCTCCGCATTGCAAGGTGCAATTCTGAAATTTTTTGCTTTTTCCTGCTCCTCTTAGCATGATAAAGAAGATTCAAAGAGAGTGAGATGCCAGCTACTTTCATTCAGTCAGTAGATTCAATCATTTCTGGACGTTTTTCATTGTTAAAAATCAATGAATATTGTAAATGCACAAACAGTAATTTCTCCACATTGCAAGGTGCAATTCTGAAATTTTTTGCTTTTTCCTGCTCCTCTTAGCATGATAATGAAGATTCAAAGAGAGTGAGATGCCAGCTCCTTTCATTCAGTCAGTAGCTTCAAACATTTCTGGTATATGAATAACATGATGTTTTTCAATGGCAAAAATCAATGAGTATTGTAAATGCACAAACAGTAATTTCTCCGCATTGCAAGGTGCAATTCTGAAATTTTTTGCTTTTTCCTGCTCCTCTTAGCATGATAAAGAAGATTCAAAGAGAGTGAGATGCCAGCTACTTTCATTCAGTCAGTAGATTCAATCATTTCTGGACGTTTTTCATTGTTAAAAATCAATGAATATTGTAAATGCACAAACAGTAATTTCTCCACATTGCAAGGTGCAATTCTGAAATTTTTTGCTTTTTCCTGCTCCTCTTAGCATGATAATGAAGATTCAAAGAGAGTGAGATGCCAGCTCCTTTCATTCAGTCAGTAGCTTCAAACATTTCTGGTATATGAATAACATGATGTTTTTCAATGGCAAAAATCAATGAATATTGTAAATGCACAAACAGTAATTTCTCCGCATTGCAAGGTGCAATTCTGAAATTTTTTGCTTTTTCCTGCTCCTCTTAGCCTGATAAAGAAGATTCAAAGAGAGTGAGATGCCAGCTCCTTTCATTCAGTCAGTAGCTTCAATCATTTCTGGATGTTTTTCAATGGCAAAAATCAATGAATATTGTAAATGCACAAACTGTAATTTCTCCGCATTGCAAGGTGCAATTCTGAAATTTTTTACTTTTTCCTGCTCCTCTTAGCATGATAAAGAAGATTCAAAGAGAGTGAGATGCCAGCTCCTTTCATTCAGTCAGTAGCTTCAATCATTTCTGGACGTTTTTCAATGGCAAAAATCAATGAATATTGTAAATGCACAAACAGTAATTTCTCCGCATTGCAAGGTGCAATTCTGAAATTTTTTGCTTTTTCCTGCTCCTCTTAGCATGATAAAGAAGATTCAAAGAGAGTGAGATGCCAGCTCCTTTCATTCAGTCAGTACTTTCAATCATTTCTGGACGTTTTTCAATGGCAAAAATCAATGAATATTGTAAATGCACAAACAGTAATTTCTCCGCATTGCAAGGTGCAATTCTGAATTTTTTTGCTTTTTCCCGCTCCTCTTAGCATGATAAAGAAGATTCAAAGAGAGTGAGGTGCCAGCTCCTTTCATTCAGTCAGTAGCTTCAAACATTTCTGGTATATGAATAACATGTTTTTCAATGGCAAAAATCAATGAATATTGTAAATGCACAAACAGTAATTTCTCCGCATTGCAAGGTGCAATTCTGAAATTTTTTGCTTTTTCCTGCTCCTCTTAGCATGATAATGAAGATTCAAAGAGAGTGAGATGCCAGCTCCTTTCATTCAGTCAGTAGCTTCAAACATTTCTGGTATATGAATAACATGATGTTTTTCAATGGCAAAAATCAATGAATATTGTAAATGCACAAACAGTAATTTCTCGGCATTGCAAGGTGCAATTCTGAAATTTTTTGCTTTTTCCTGCTCCTCTTAGCATGATAAAGAAGATTCAAAGAGAGTGAGATGCCAGCTCCTTTCATTCAGTCAGTAGCTTCAATCATTTCTGGACGTTTTTCAATGGCAAAAATCAATGAATATTGTAAATGCACAAACAGTAATTTCTCCGCATTGCAAGGTGCAATTCTGAAATGTTTTGCTTTTTCCTGCTCCTCTTAGCATGATAAAGAAGATTCAAAGAGCGTGAGATGTCAGCTCCTTTCATTCAGTCAGTAGCTTCAAACATTTCTGGTATATGAATAACATGACGTTTTTCAAAGGCAAAAATCAATGAATATTGTAAATGCACAAACAGTAATTTCTCCGCATTGCAAGGTGCAATTCTGAAATTATTTGCTTTTTCCTGCTCCTCTTAGCATGATAAAGAAGATTCAAAGAGAGTGAGATGCCAGCTCCTTTCATTCAGTCAGTAGCTTCAATCATTTCTGGACGTTTTTCAATGGCAAAAATCAATGAATATTGTAAATGCACAAACAGTAATTTCTCCGCATTGCAAGGTGCAATTCTGAAATTTTTTGCTTTTTCCTGCTCCTCTTAGCATGATAAAGAAGATTCAAAGAGAGTGAGATGCCAGCTCCTTTCGTTCAGTCAGTAGCTTCAATCATTTCTGGACGTTTTTCAATGGCAAAAATCATTGAATATTATAAATGCACAAACAGTAATTTCTCCGCATTGCAAGGTGCAATTCTGAAATTTTTTACTTTTTCCTGCTCCTCTTAGCATGATAAAGAAGATTCAAAGAGAGTGAGATGCCAGCTCCTTTCATTCAGTCAGTAGCTTCAATCATTTCTGGTATATGAATAACATGATGTTTTTCAATGGCAAAAATCAATGAATATTGTAAATGCACAAACAGTAATTTCTCCGCATTGCAAGGTGCAATTCTGAAATTTTTTGCTTTTTCCTGCTCCTCTTAGCATGATAAAGAAGATTCAAAGAGAGTGAGATGCCAGCTCCTTTCATTCAGTCAGTAGCTTCAAACCTTTCTGGTATATGAATAACATGATGTTTTTCAATGGCAAAAATCAATGAATATTGTAAATGCACAAACAGTAATTTCTCCGCATTGCAAGGTGCAATTCTGAAATTTTTTGCTTTTTCCTGCTCCTCTTAGCATGATAAAGAAGATTCAAAGAGAGTGAGATGCCAGCTCCTTTCATTCAGTCAGTAGCTTCAATCATTTCTGGACGTTTTTCAATGGCAAAAATCAATGAATATTGTAAATGCACAAACAGTAATTTCTCCGCATTGCAAGGTGCAATTCTGAAATTTTTTGCTTTTTCCTGCTCCTCTTAGCATGATAAAGAAGATTCAAAGAGAGTGAGATGCCAGCTCCTTTCATTCAGTCAGTAGCTTCAATCATTTCTGGACGTTTTTCAATGGCAAAAATCAATGAATATTGTAAATGCACAAACAGTAATTTCTCCGCATTGCAAGGTGCAATTCTGAAATTTTTTGCTTTTTCCTGCTCCTCTTAGCATGATAAAGAAGATTCAAAGAGAGTGAGATGCCAGCTCCTTTCATTCAGTCAGTAGCTTCAAACATTTCTGGTATATGAATAACATGATGTTTTTCAATGGCAAAAATCAATGAATATTGTAAATGCACAAACAGTAATTTCTCCGCATTGCAAGGTGCAAGTCTGAAATTTTTTGCTTTTTCCTGCTCCTCTTAGTATGATAAAGAAGATTCAAAGAGAGTGAGATGCCAGCTACTTTCATTCAGTCAGTAGCTTCAATCATTTCTGGACGTTTTTCAATGGTAAAAATCAATGAATATTGTAAATGCACAAACAGTAATTTCTCCACATTGCAAGGTGCAATTCTGAAATTTTTTGCTTTTTCCTGCTCCTCTTAGCATGATAAAGAAGATTCAAAGAGAGTGAGATGCCAGCTCCTTTCATTCAGTCAGTAGCTTCAAACATTTCTGGTATATGAATAACATGATGTTTTTCAATGGCAAAAATCAATGAATATTGTAAATGCACAAACAGTAATTTCTCCGCATTGCAAGGTGCAATTCTGAAATTTTTTGCTTTTTCCTGCTCCTCTTAGCATGATAAAGAAGATTCAAAGAGAGTGAGATGCCAGCTCCTTTCATTCAGTCAGTAGCTTCAAACATTTCTGGTATATGAATAACATGATGTTTTTCAATGGCAAAAATCAATGAATATTGTAAATGCACAAACAGTAATTTCTCCGCATTGCAAGGTGCAATTCTGAAATTTTTTGCTTTTTCCTGCTCCTCTTAGCATGATAAAGAAGATTCAAAGAGAGTGAGATGCCAGCTACTTTCATTCAGTCAGTAGATTCAATCATTTCTGGACGTTTTTCATTGTTAAAAATCAATGAATATTGTAAATGCACAAACAGTAATTTCTCCACATTGCAAGGTGCAATTCTGAAATTTTTTGCTTTTTCCTGCTCCTCTTAGCATGATAATGAAGATTCAAAGAGAGTGAGATGCCAGCTCCTTTCATTCAGTCAGTAGCTTCAAACATTTCTGGTATATGAATAACATGATGTTTTTCAATGGCAAAAATCAATGAATATTGTAAATGCACAAACAGTAATTTCTCCGCATTGCAAGGTGCAATTCTGAAATTTTTTGCTTTTTCCTGCTCCTCTTAGCATGATAAAGAAGATTCAAAGAGAGTGAGATGCCAGCTCCTTTCATTCAGTCAGTAGCTTCAATCATTTCTGGATGTTTTTCAATGGCAAAAATCAATGAATATTGTAAATGCACAAACTGTAATTTCTCCGCATTGCAAGGTGCAATTCTGAAATTTTTTACTTTTTCCTGCTCCTCTTAGCATGATAAAGAAGATTCAAAGAGAGTGAGATGCCAGCTCCTTTCATTCAGTCAGTAGCTTCAATCATTTCTGGACGTTTTTCAATGGCAAAAATCAATGAATATTGTAAATGCACAAACAGTAATTTCTCCGCATTGCAAGGTGCAATTCTGAAATTTTTTGCTTTTTCCTGCTCCTCTTAGCATGATAAAGAAGATTCAAAGAGAGTGAGATGCCAGCTCCTTTCATTCAGTCAGTACTTTCAATCATTTCTGGACGTTTTTCAATGGCAAAAATCAATGAATATTGTAAATGCACAAACAGTAATTTCTCCGCATTGCAAGGTGCAATTCTGAATTTTTTTGCTTTTTCCCGCTCCTCTTAGCATGATAAAGAAGATTCAAAGAGAGTGAGGTGCCAGCTCCTTTCATTCAGTCAGTAGCTTCAAACATTTCTGGTATATGAATAACATGTTTTTCAATGGCAAAAATCAATGAATATTGTAAATGCACAAACAGTAATTTCTCCGCATTGCAAGGTGCAATTCTGAAATTTTTTGCTTTTTCCTGCTCCTCTTAGCATGATAATGAAGATTCAAAGAGAGTGAGATGCCAGCTCCTTTCATTCAGTCAGTAGCTTCAAACATTTCTGGTATATGAATAACATGATGTTTTTCAATGGCAAAAATCAATGAATATTGTAAATGCACAAACAGTAATTTCTCCGCATTGCAAGGTGCAATTCTGAAATTTTTTGCTTTTTCCTGCTCCTCTTAGCATGATAAAGAAGATTCAAAGAGAGTGAGATGCCAGCTCCTTTCATTCAGTCAGTAGCTTCAATCATTTCTGGATGTTTTTCAATGGCAAAAATCAATGAATATTGTAAATGCACAAACTGTAATTTCTCCGCATTGCAAGGTGCAATTCTGAAATTTTTTACTTTTTCCTGCTCCTCTTAGCATGATAAAGAAGATTCAAAGAGAGTGAGATGCCAGCTCCTTTCATTCAGTCAGTAGCTTCAATCATTTCTGGACGTTTTTCAATGGCAAAAATCAATGAATATTGTAAATGCACAAACAGTAATTTCTCCGCATTGCAAGGTGCAATTCTGAAATTTTTTGCTTTTTCCTGCTCCTCTTAGCATGATAAAGAAGATTCAAAGAGAGTGAGATGCCAGCTCCTTTCATTCAGTCAGTACTTTCAATCATTTCTGGACGTTTTTCAATGGCAAAAATCAATGAATATTGTAAATGCACAAACAGTAATTTCTCCGCATTGCAAGGTGCAATTCTGAATTTTTTTGCTTTTTCCCGCTCCTCTTAGCATGATAAAGAAGATTCAAAGAGAGTGAGGTGCCAGCTCCTTTCATTCAGTCAGTAGCTTCAATCATTTCTGGACGTTTTTCAATGGTAAAAATCAATGAATATTGTAAATGCACAAACAGTAATTTCTCCACATTGCAAGGTGCAATTCTGAAATTTTTTGCTTTTCCCTGCTCCTCTTAGCATGATAAAGAAGATTCAAAGAGAGTGAGATGCCAGCTCCTTTCATTCAGTCAGTAGCTTCAAACATTTCTGGTATATGAATAACATGATGTTTTTCAATGGCAAAAATCAATGAATATTGTAAATGCACAAACAGTAATTTCTCCGCATTGCAAGGTGCAATTCTGAAATTTTTTGCTTTTTCCTGCTCCTCTTAGCATGATAAAGAAGATTCAAAGAGAGTGAGATGCCAGCTCCTTTCATTCAGTCAGTAGCTTCAAACATTTCTGGTATATGAATAACATGATGTTTTTCAATGGCAAAAATCAATGAATATTGTAAATGCACAAACAGTAATTTCTCCGCATTGCAAGGTGCAATTCTGAAATTTTTTGCTTTTTCCTGCTCCTCTTAGCATGATAAAGAAGATTCAAAGAGAGTGAGATGCCAGCTCCTTTCATTCAGTCAGTAGCTTCAATCAATTCTGGACGTTTTTCAATGGCAAAAATCAATGAATATTGTAAATGCACAAACAGTAATTTCTCCGCATTGCAAGGTGCAATTCTGAAATTTTTTGCTTTTTCCTGCTCCTCTTAGCATGATAAAGAAGATTCAAAGAGCGTGAGATGTCAGCTCCTTTCATTCAGTCAGTAGCTTCAAACATTTCTGGTATATGAATAACATGATGTTTTTCAATGGCAAAAATCAATGAATATTGTAAATGCACAAACAGTAATTTCTCCGCATTGCAAGGTGCAATTCTGAAATTTTTTGCTTTTTCCTGCTCCTCTTAGCATGATAAAGAAGATTCAAAGAGAGTGAGATGCCAGCTCCTTTCATTCAGTCAGTAGCTTCAATCATTTCTGGACGTTTTTCAATGGCAAAAATCAATGAATATTGTAAATGCACAAACAGTAATTTCTCCGCATTGCAAGGTGCAATTCTGAAATTTTTTGCTTTTTCCTGCTCCTCTTAGCATGATAAAGAAGATTCAAAGAGAGTGAGATGCCAGCTCCTTTCGTTCAGTCAGTAGCTTCAATCATTTCTGGACGTTTTTCAATGGCAAAAATCATTGAATATTATAAATGCACAAACAGTAATTTCTCCGCATTGCAAGGTGCAATTCTGAAATTTTTTACTTTTTCCTGCTCCTCTTAGCATGATAAAGAAGATTCAAAGAGAGTGAGATGCCAGCTCCTTTCATTCAGTCAGTAGCTTCAATCATTTCTGGTATATGAATAACATGATGTTTTTCAATGGCAAAAATCAATGAATATTGTAAATGCACAAACAGTAATTTCTCCGCATTGCAAGGTGCAATTCTGAAATTTTTTGCTTTTTCCTGCTCCTCTTAGCATGATAAACAAGATTCAAAGAGAGTGAGATGCCAGCTCCTTTCATTCAGTCAGTAGCTTCAATCATTTCTGGACGTTTTTCAATGGCAAAAATCAATGAATATTGTAAATGCACAAACAGTAATTTCTCCGCATTGCAAGGTGCAATTCTGAAATTTTTTGCTTTTTCCTGCTCCTCTTAGCATGATAAAGAAGATTCAAAGAGAGTGAGATGCCAGCTCCTTTCATTCAGTCAGTAGCTTCAAACATTTCTGGTATATGAATAACATGATGTTTTTCAATGGCAAAAATCAATGAATATTGTAAATGCACAAACAGTAATTTCTCCGCATTGCAAGGTGCAATTCTGAAATTTTTTGCTTTTTCCTGCTCCTCTTAGCATGATAAAGAAGATTCAAAGAGAGTGAGATGCCAGCTCCTTTCATTCAGTCAGTAGCTTCAATCATTTCTGGACGTTTTTCAATGGCAAAAATCAATGAATATTGTAAATGCACAAACAGTAATTTCTCCGCATTGCAAGGTGCAATTCTGAAATTTTTTGCTTTTTCCTGCTCCTCTTAGCATGGTAAAGAAGATTCAAAGAGAGTGAGATGCCAGCTCCTTTCATTCAGTCAGTAGCTTCAATCATTTCTGGACGTTTTTCAATGGCAAAAATCAATGAATATTGTAAATGCACAAACAGTAATTTCTCCGCATTGCAAGGTGCAATTCTGAAATGTTTTGCTTTTTCCTGCTCCTCTTAGCATGATAAAGAAGATTCAAAGAGAGTGAGATGCCAGCTCCTTTCATTCAGTCAGTAGCTTCAATCATTTCTGGACGTTTTTCAATGGCAAAAATCAATGAATATTGTAAATGCACAAACAGTAATTTCTCCGCATTGCAAGGTGCAATTCTGAAATTTTTTGCTTTTTCCTGCTCCTCTTAGCATGATAAAGAAGATTCAAAGAGAGTGAGATGCCAGCTCCTTTCATTCAGTCAGTAGCTTCAAACATTTCTGGTATATGAATAACATGATGTTTTTCAATGGCAAAAATCAATGAATATTGTAAATGCACAAACAGTAATTTCTCCGCATTGCAAGGTGCAATTCTGAAATTTTTTGCTTTTTCCTGCTCCTCTTAGCATGATAAAGAAGATTCAAAGAGAGTGAGATGCCAGCTCCTTTCATTCAGTCAGTAGCTTCAAACATTTCTGGTATATGAATAACATGATGTTTTTCAATGGCAAAAATCAATGAATATTGTAAATGCACAAACAGTAATTTCTCCGCATTGCAAGGTGCAATTCTGAAATTTTTTGCTTTTTCCTGCTCCTCTTAGCATGATAAAGAAGATTCAAAGAGAGTGAGATGCCAGCTCATTTCATTCAGTCAGTAGCTTCAATCATTTCTGGACGTTTTTCAATGGCAAAAATCAATGAATATTGTAAATGCACAAACAGTAATTTCTCCGCATTGCAAGGTGCAATTCTGAAATTTTTTGCTTTTTCCTGCTCCTCTTAGCATGATAAAGAAGATTCAAAGAGCGTGAGATGTCAGCTCCTTTCATTCAGTCAGTAGCTTCAAACATTTCTGGTATATGAATAACATGATGTTTTTCAATGGCAAAAATCAATGAATATTGTAAATGCACAAACAGTAATTTCTCCGCATTGCAAGGTGCAATTCTGAAATTTTTTGCTTTTTCCTGCTCCTCTTAGCATGATAAAGAAGATTCAAAGAGAGTGAGATGCCAGCTCCTTTCATTCAGTCAGTAGCTTCAATCATTTCTGGACGTTTTTCAATGGCAAAAATCAATGAATATTGTAAATGCACAAACAGTAATTTCTCCGCATTGCAAGGTGCAATTCTGAAACTTTTTGCTTTTTCCTGCTCCTCTTAGCATGATAAAGAAGATTCAAAGAGAGTGAGATGCCAGCTCCTTTCATTCAGTCAGTAGCTTCAAACATTTCTGGTATATGAATAACATGATGTTTTTCAATGGCAAAAATCAATGAATATTGTAAATGCACAAACAGTAATTTCTCCGCATTGCAAGGTGCAATTCTGAAATTTTTTGCTTTTTCCTGCTCCTCTTAGCATGATAAAGAAGATTCAAAGAGAGTGAGATGCCAGCTCCTTTCATTCAGTCAGTAGCTTCAATCATTTCTGGACGTTTTTCAATGGCAAAAATCAATGAATATTGTAAATGCACAAACAGTAATTTCTCCGCATTGCAAGGTGCAATTCTGAAATGTTTTGCTTTTTCCTGCTCCTCTTAGCATGATAAAGAAGATTCAAAGAGCGTGAGATGTCAGCTCCTTTCATTCAGTCAGTAGCTTCAAACATTTCTGGTATATGAATAACATGATGTTTTTCAAAGGCAAAAATCAATGAATATTGTAAATGCACAAACAGTAATTTCTCCGCATTGCAAGGTGCAATTCTGAAATTATTTGCTTTTTCCTGCTCCTCTTAGCATGATAAAGAAGATTCAAAGAGAGTGAGATGCCAGCTCCTTTCATTCAGTCAGTAGCTTCAATCATTTCTGGACGTTTTTCAATGGCAAAAATCAATGAATATTGTAAATGCACAAACAGTAATATCTCCGCATTGCAAGGTGCAATTCTGAAATTTTTTGCTTTTTCCTGCTCCTCTTAGCATGATAAAGAAGATTCAAAGAGAGTGAGATGCCAGCTCCTTTCGTTCAGTCAGTAGCTTCAATCATTTCTGGACGTTTTTCAATGGCAAAAATCATTGAATATTATAAATGCACAAACAGTAATTTCTCCGCATTGCAAGGTGCAATTCTGAAATTTTTTACTTTTTCCTGCTCCTCTTAGCATGATAAAGAAGATTCAAAGAGAGTGAGATGCCAGCTCCTTTCATTCAGTCAGTAGCTTCAATCATTTCTAGTATATGAATAACATGATGTTTTTCAATGGCAAAAATCAATGAATATTGTAAATGCACAAACAGTAATTTCTCCGCATTGCAAGGTGCAATTCTGAAATTTTTTGCTTTTTCCTGCTCCTCTTAGCATGATAAAGAAGATTCAAAGAGAGTGAGATGCCAGCTCCTTTCATTCAGTCAGTAGCTTCAATCATTTCTGGACGTTTTTCAATGGCAAAAATCAATGAATATTGTAAATGCACAAACAGTAATTTCTCCGCATTGCAAGGTGCAATTCTGAAATTTTTTGCTTTTTCCTGCTCCTCTTAGCATGATAAAGAAGATTCAAAGAGAGTGAGATGCCAGCTCCTTTCATTCAGTCAGTAGCTTCAAACATTTCTGGTATATGAATAACATGATGTTTTTCAATGGCAAAAATCAATGAATATTGTAAATGCACAAACAGTAATTTCTCCGCATTGCAAGTTGCAATTCTGAAATTTTTTGCTTTTTCCTGCTCCTCTTAGCATGATAAAGAAGATTCAAAGAGAGTGAGATGCCAGCTCCTTTCATTCAGTCAGTAGCTTCAATCATTTCTGGACGTTTTTCAATGGCAAAAATCAATGAATATTGTAAATGCACAAACAGTAATTTCTCCGCATTGCAAGGTGCAATTCTGAAATTTTTTGCTTTTTCCTGCTCCTCTTAGCATGATAAAGAAGATTCAAAGAGAGTGAGATGCCAGCTCCTTTCATTCAGTCAGTAGCTTCAATCATTTCTGGACGTTTTTCAATGGCAAAAATCAATGAATATTGTAAATGCACAAACAGTAATTTCTCCGCATTGCAAGGTGCAATTCTGAAATTTTTTGCTTTTTCCTGCTCCTCTTAGCATGATAAAGAAGATTCAAAGAGAGTGAGATGCCAGCTCCTTTCATTCAGTCAGTAGCTTCAAACATTTCTGGTATATGAATAACATGATGTTTTTCAATGGCAAAAATCAATGAATATTGTAAATGCACAAACAGTAATTTCTCCGCATTGCAAGGTGCAAGTCTGAAATTTTTTGCTTTTTCCTGCTCCTCTTAGTATGATAAAGAAGATTCAAAGAGAGTGAGATGCCAGCTACTTTCATTCAGTCAGTAGCTTCAATCATTTCTGGACGTTTTTCAATGGTAAAAATCAATGAATATTGTAAATGCACAAACAGTAATTTCTCCACATTGCAAGGTGCAATTCTGAAATTTTTTGCTTTTTCCTGCTCCTCTTAGCATGATAAAGAAGATTCAAAGAGAGTGAGATGCCAGCTCCTTTCATTCAGTCAGTAGCTTCAAACATTTCTGGTATATGAATAACATGATGTTTTTCAATGGCAAAAATCAATGAATATTGTAAATGCACAAACAGTAATTTCTCCGCATTGCAAGGTGCAATTCTGAAATTTTTTGCTTTTTCCTGCTCCTCTTAGCATGATAAAGAAGATTCAAAGAGAGTGAGATGCCAGCTAGTTTCATTCAGTCAGTAGCTTCAAACATTTCTGGTATATGAATAACATGATGTTTTTCAATGGCAAAAATCAATGAATATTGTAAATGCACAAACAGTAATTTCTCCGCATTGCAAGGTGCAATTCTGAAATTTTTTGCTTTTTCCTGCTCCTCTTAGCCTGATAAAGAAGATTCAAAGAGAGTGAGATGCCAGCTCCTTTCATTCAGTCAGTAGCTTCAATCATTTCTGGATGTTTTTCAATGGCAAAAATCAATGAATATTGTAAATGCACAAACTGTAATTTCTCCGCATTGCAAGGTGCAATTCTGAAATTTTTTACTTTTTCCTGCTCCTCTTAGCATGATAAAGAAGATTCAAAGAGAGTGAGATGCCAGCTCCTTTCATTCAGTCAGTAGCTTCAATCATTTCTGGACGTTTTTCAATGGCAAAAATCAATGAATATTGTAAATGCACAAACAGTAATTTCTCCGCATTGCAAGGTGCAATTCTGAAATTTTTTGCTTTTTCCTGCTCCTCTTAGCATGATAAAGAAGATTCAAAGAGAGTGAGATGCCAGCTCCTTTCATTCAGTCAGTACTTTCAATCATTTCTGGACGTTTTTCAATGGCAAAAATCAATGAATATTGTAAATGCACAAACAGTAATTTCTCCGCATTGCAAGGTGCAATTCTGAATTTTTTTGCTTTTTCCCGCTCCTCTTAGCATGATAAAGAAGATTCAAAGAGAGTGAGGTGCCAGCTCCTTTCATTCAGTCAGTAGCTTCAAACATTTCTGGTATATGAATAACATGTTTTTCAATGGCAAAAATCAATGAATATTGTAAATGCACAAACAGTAATTTCTCCGCATTGCAAGGTGCAATTCTGAAATTTTTTGCTTTTTCCTGCTCCTCTTAGCATGATAATGAAGATTCAAAGAGAGTGAGATGCCAGCTCCTTTCATTCAGTCAGTAGCTTCAAACATTTCTGGTATATGAATAACATGATGTTTTTCAATGGCAAAAATCAATGAATATTGTAAATGCACAAACAGTAATTTCTCCGCATTGCAAGGTGCAATTCTGAAATTTTTTGCTTTTTCCTGCTCCTCTTAGCATGATAAAGAAGATTCAAAGAGAGTGAGATGCCAGCTCCTTTCATTCAGTCAGTACTTTCAATCATTTCTGGACGTTTTTCAATGGCAAAAATCAATGAATATTGTAAATGCACAAACAGTAATTTCTCCGCATTGCAAGGTGCAATTCTGAATTTTTTTGCTTTTTCCCGCTCCTCTTAGCATGATAAAGAAGATTCAAAGAGAGTGAGGTGCCAGCTCCTTTCATTCAGTCAGTAGCTTCAAACATTTCTGGTATATGAATAACATGTTTTTCAATGGCAAAAATCAATGAATATTGTAAATGCACAAACAGTAATTTCTCCGCATTGCAAGGTGCAATTCTGAAATTTTTTGCTTTTTCCTGCTCCGCTTAGCATGATAAAGAAGATTCAAAGAGAGTGAGATGCCAGCTCCTTTCATTCAGTCAGTAGCTTCAAACATTTCTGGTATATGAATAACATGATGTTTTTCAATGGTAAAAATCAATGAATATTGTAAATGCACAGTAATTTCTCCACATTGCAAGGTGCAATTCTGAAATTTTTTGCTTTTTCCTGCTCCTCTTAGCATGATAAAGAAGATTCAAAGAGAGTGAGATGCCAGCTCCTTTCATTCAGTCAGTAGCTTCAAACATTTCTGGTATATGAATAACATGATGTTTTTCAATGGCAAAAATCAATGAATATTGTAAATGCACAAACAGTAATTTCTCCGCATTGCAAGGTGCAATTCTGAAATTTTTTGCTTTTTCCTGCTCCTCTTAGCATGATAAAGAAGATTCAAAGAGAGTGAGATGCCAGCTCCTTTCATTCAGTCAGTAGCTTCAAACATTTCTGGTATATGAATAACATGATGTTTTTCAATGGCAAAAATCAATGAATATTGTAAATGCACAAACAGTAATTTCTCCGCATTGCAAGGTGCAATTCTGAAATTTTTTGCTTTTTTCTGCTCCTCTTAGCATGATAAAGAAGATTCAAAGAGAGTGAGATGCCAGCTCCTTTCATTCAGTCAGTAGCTTCAATCATTTCTGGACGTTTTTCAATGGCAAAAATCAATGAATATTGTAAATGCACAAACAGTAATTTCTCTGCATTGCAAGGTGCAATTCTGAAATTTTTTGCTTTTTCCTGCTCCTCTTAGCATGATAAAGAAGATTCAAAGAGAGTGAGATGTCAGCTCCTTTCATTCCGTCAGTAGCTTCAAACATTTCTGGTATATGAATAACATGATGTTTTTCAATGGCAAAAATCAATGAATATTGTAAATGCACAAACAGTAATTTCTCCGAATTGCAAGGTGCAATTCTGAAATTTTTTGCTTTTTCCTGCTCCTCTTAGCATGATAAAGAAGATTCAAAGAGAGTGAGATGCCAGCTCCTTTCATTCAGTCAGTAGCTTCAATCATTTCTGGACGTTTTTCAATGGCAAAAATCAATGAATATTGTAAATGCACAAACAGTAATTTCTCTGCATTGCAAGGTGCAATTCTGAAACTTTTTGCTTTTTCCTGCTCCTCTTAGCATGATAAAGAAGATTCAAAGAGAGTGAGATGCCAGCTCCTTTCGTTCAGTCAGTAGCTTCAATCATTTCTGGACGTTTTTCAATGGCAAAAATCATTGAATATTATAAATGCACAAACAGTAATTTCTCCGCATTGCAAGGTGCAATTCTGAAATTTTTTACTTTTTCCTGCTCCTCTTAGCATGATAAAGAAGATTCAAAGAGAGTGAGATGCCAGCTCCTTTCATTCAGTCAGTAGCTTCAATCATTTCTGGTATATGAATAACATGATGTTTTTCAATGGCAAAAATCAATGAATATTGTAAATGCACAAACAGTAATTTCTCCGCATTGCAAGGTGCAATTCTGAAATTTTTTGCTTTTTCCTGCTCCTCTTAGCATGATAAAGAAGATTCAAAGAGAGTGAGATGCCAGCTCCTTTCATTCAGTCAGTAGCTTCAATCATTTCTGGACGTTTTTCAATGGCAAAAATCAATGAATATTGTAAATGCACAAACAGTAATTTCTCCGCATTGCAAGGTGCAATTCTGAAATTTTTTGATTTTTCCTGCTCCTCTTAGCATGATAAAGGAGATTCAAAGAGAGTGAGATGCCAGCTACTTTCATTCAGTCAGTAGCTTCAAACATTTCTGGTATATGAATAACATGTTTTTCAATGGCAAAAATCAATGAATATTGTAAATGCACAAACAGTAATTTCTCCGCATTGCAAGGTGCAAGTCTGAAATTTTTTGCTTTTTCCTGCTCCTCTTAGCATGATAAAGAAGATTCAAAGAGAGTGAGATGCCAGCTACTTTCATTCAGTCAGTAGCTTCAATCATTTCTGGACGTTTTTCAATGGTAAAAATCAATGAATATTGTAAATGCACAAACAGTAATTTCTCCACATTGCAAGGTGCAATTCTGAAATTTTTTGCTTTTTCCTGCTCCTCTTAGCATGATAAAGAAGATTCAAAGAGAGTGAGATGCCAGCTCCTTTCATTCAGTCAGTAGCTTCAAACATTTCTGGTATATGAATAACATGATGTTTTTCAATGGCAAAAATCAATGAATATTGTAAATGCACAAACAGTAATTTCTCCGCATTGCAAGGTGCAATTCTGAAATTTTTTGCTTTTTCCTGCTCCTCTTAGCATGATAAAGAAGATTCAAAGAGAGTGAGATGCCAGCTCCTTTCATTCAGTCAGTAGCTTCAATCATTTCTGGATGTTTTTCAATGGCAAAAATCAATGAATATTGTAAATGCACAAACTGTAATTTCTCCGCATTGCAAGGTGCAATTCTGAAATTTTTTGCTTTTTCCTGCTCCTCTTAGCATGATAAAGAAGATTCAAAGAGAGTGAGATGCCAGCTCCTTTCATTCAGTCAGTAGCTTCAATCATTTCTGGACGTTTTTCAATGGCAAAAATCAATGAATATTGTAAATGCACAAACAGTAATTTCTCCGCATTGCAAGGTGCAATTCTGAAATTTTTTGCTTTTTCCTGCTCCTCTTAGCATGATAAAGAAGATTCAAAGAGAGTGAGATGCCAGCTCCTTTCATTCAGTCAGTACCTTCAATCATTTCTGGACGTTTTTCAATGGCAAAAATCAATGAATATTGTAAATGCACAAACAGTAATTTCTCCGCATTGCAAGGTGCAATTCTGAAATTTTTTGCTTTTTCCCGCTCCTCTTAGCATGATAAAGAAGATTCAAAGAGAGTGAGGTGCCAGCTCCTTTCATTCAGTCAGTAGCTTCAAACATTTCTGGTATATGAATAACATGATGTTTTTCAATGGCAAAAATCAATGAATATTGTAAATGCACAAACAGTAATTTCTCCGCATTGCAAGGTGCAATTCTGAAATTTTTTGCTTTTTCCTGCTCCTCTTAGCATGATAAAGAAGATTCAAAGAGAGTGAGATGCCAGCTCCTTTCATTCAGTCAGTAGCTTCAATCATTTCTGGATGTTTTTCAATGGCAAAAATCAATGAATATTGTAAATGCACAAACTGTAATTTCTCCGCATTGCAAGGTGCAATTCTGAAATTTTTTACTTTTTCCTGCTCCTCTTAGCATGATAAAGAAGATTCAAAGAGAGTGAGATGCCAGCTCCTTTCATTCAGTCAGTAGCTTCAATCATTTCTGGACGTTTTTCAATGGCAAAAATCAATGAATATTGTAAATGCACAAACAGTAATTTCTCCGCATTGCAAGGTGCAATTCTGAAATTTTTTGCTTTTTCCTGCTCCTCTTAGCATGATAAAGAAGATTCAAAGAGAGTGAGATGCCAGCTCCTTTCATTCAGTCAGTACTTTCAATCATTTCTGGACGTTTTTCAATGGCAAAAATCAATGAATATTGTAAATGCACAAACAGTAATTTCTCCGCATTGCAAGGTGCAATTCTGAATTTTTTTGCTTTTTCCCGCTCCTCTTAGCATGATAAAGAAGATTCAAAGAGAGTGAGGTGCCAGCTCCTTTCATTCAGTCAGTAGCTTCAAACATTTCTGGTATATGAATAACATGTTTTTCAATGGCAAAAATCAATGAATATTGTAAATGCACAAACAGTAATTTCTCCGCATTGCA
This sequence comes from Phyllobates terribilis, assembly GCF_046119375.1. Taxonomy (NCBI): domain Eukaryota; kingdom Metazoa; phylum Chordata; class Amphibia; order Anura; family Dendrobatidae; genus Phyllobates; species Phyllobates terribilis. The sequence continues at coordinate 708,430 of NW_027363440.1, forward strand.
AGGTGCAATTCTGAAATTTTTTGCTTTTTCCTGCTCCGCTTAGCATGATAAAGAAGATTCAAAGAGAGTGAGATGCCAGCTCCTTTCATTCAGTCAGTAGCTTCAAACATTTCTGGTATATGAATAACATGATGTTTTTCAATGGTAAAAATCAATGAATATTGTAAATGCACAAACAGTAATTTCTCCGCATTGCAAGGTGCAATTCTGAAATTTTTTGCTTTTTCCTGCTCCTCTTAGCATGATAAAGAAGATTCAAAGAGAGTGAGATGCCAGCTCCTTTCATTCAGTCAGTAGCTTCAATCATTTCTGGATGTTTTTCAATGGCAAAAATCAATGAATATTGTAAATGCACAAACTGTAATTTCTCCGCATTGCAAGGTGCAATTCTGAAATTTTTTGCTTTTTCCTGCTCCTCTTAGCATGATAAAGAAGATTCAAAGAGAGTGAGATGCCAGCTCCTTTCATTCAGTCAGTAGCTTCAATCATTTCTGGACGTTTTTCAATGGCAAAAATCAATGAATATTGTAAATGCACAAACAGTAATTTCTCCGCATTGCAAGGTGCAATTCTGAAATTTTTTGCTTTTTCCTGCTCCTCTTAGCATGATAAAGAAGATTCAAAGAGAGTGAGATGCCAGCTCCTTTCATTCAGTCAGTACCTTCAATCATTTCTGGACGTTTTTCAATGGCAAAAATCAATGAATATTGTAAATGCACAAACAGTAATTTCTCCGCATTGCAAGGTGCAATTCTGAAATTTTTTGCTTTTTCCCGCTCCTCTTAGCATGATAAAGAAGATTCAAAGAGAGTGAGGTGCCAGCTCCTTTCATTCAGTCAGTAGCTTCAAACATTTCTGGTATATGAATAACATGATGTTTTTCAATGGCAAAAATCAATGAATATTGTAAATGCACAAACAGTAATTTCTCCGCATTGCAAGGTGCAATTCTGAAATTTTTTGCTTTTTCCTGCTCCTCTTAGCATGATAAAGAAGATTCAAAGAGAGTGAGATGCCAGCTCCTTTCATTCAGTCAGTAGCTTCAATCATTTCTGGATGTTTTTCAATGGCAAAAATCAATGAATATTGTAAATGCACAAACTGTAATTTCTCCGCATTGCAAGGTGCAATTCTGAAATTTTTTACTTTTTCCTGCTCCTCTTAGCATGATAAAGAAGATTCAAAGAGAGTGAGATGCCAGCTCCTTTCATTCAGTCAGTAGCTTCAATCATTTCTGGACGTTTTTCAATGGCAAAAATCAATGAATATTGTAAATGCACAAACAGTAATTTCTCCGCATTGCAAGGTGCAATTCTGAAATTTTTTGCTTTTTCCTGCTCCTCTTAGCATGATAAAGAAGATTCAAAGAGAGTGAGATGCCAGCTCCTTTCATTCAGTCAGTACTTTCAATCATTTCTGGACGTTATTCAATGGCAAAAATCAATGAATATTGTAAATGCACAAACAGTAATTTCTCCGCATTGCAAGGTGCAATTCTGAATTTTTTTGCTTTTTCCCGCTCCTCTTAGCATGATAAAGAAGATTCAAAGAGAGTGAGGTGCCAGCTCCTTTCATTCAGTCAGTAGCTTCAAACATTTCTGGTATATGAATAACATGTTTTTCAATGGCAAAAATCAATGAATATTGTAAATGCACAAACAGTAATTTCTCCGCATTGCAAGGTGCAATTCTGAAATTTTTTGCTTTTTCCTGCTCCGCTTAGCATGATAAAGAAGATTCAAAGAGAGTGAGATGCCAGCTCCTTTCATTCAGTCAGTAGCTTCAAACATTTCTGGTATATGAATAACATGATGTTTTTCAATGGTAAAAATCAATGAATATTGTAAATGCACAGTAATTTCTCCACATTGCAAGGTGCAATTCTGAAATTTTTTGCTTTTTCCTGCTCCTCTTAGCATGATAAAGAAGATTCAAAGAGAGTGAGATGCCAGCTCCTTTCATTCAGTCAGTAGCTTCAAACATTTCTGGTATATGAATAACATGATGTTTTTCAATGGCAAAAATCAATGAATATTGTAAATGCACAAACAGTAATTTCTCCGCATTGCAAGGTGCAATTCTGAAATTTTTTGCTTTTTCCTGCTCCTCTTAGCATGATAAAGAAGATTCAAAGAGAGTGAGATGCCAGCTCCTTTCATTCAGTCAGTAGCTTCAAACATTTCTGGTATATGAATAACATGATGTTTTTCAATGGCAAAAATCAATGAATATTGTAAATGCACAAACAGTAATTTCTCCGCATTGCAAGGTGCAATTCTGAAATTTTTTGCTTTTTCCTGCTCCTCTTAGCATGATAAAGAAGATTCAAAGAGAGTGAGATGCCAGCTCCTTTCATTCAGTCAGTAGCTTCAATCATTTCTGGACGTTTTTCAATGGCAAAAATCAATGAATATTGTAAATGCACAAACAGTAATTTCTCTGCATTGCAAGGTGCAATTCTGAAATTTTTTGCTTTTTCCTGCTCCTCTTAGCATGATAAAGAAGATTCAAAGAGAGTGAGATGTCAGCTCCTTTCATTCCGTCAGTAGCTTCAAACATTTCTGGTATATGAATAACATGATGTTTTTCAATGGCAAAAATCAATGAATATTGTAAATGCACAAACAGTAATTTCTCCGAATTGCAAGGTGCAATTCTGAAATTTTTTGCTTTTTCCTGCTCCTCTTAGCATGATAAAGAAGATTCAAAGAGAGTGAGATGCCAGCTCCTTTCATTCAGTCAGTAGCTTCAATCATTTCTGGACGTTTTTCAATGGCAAAAATCAATGAATATTGTAAATGCACAAACAGTAATTTCTCTGCATTGCAAGGTGCAATTCTGAAATTTTTTGCTTTTTCCTGCTCCTCTTAGCATGATAAAGAAGATTCAAAGAGAGTGAGATGCCAGCTCCTTTCGTTCAGTCAGTAGCTTTAATCATTTCTGGACGTTTTTCAATGGCAAAAATCATTGAATATTATAAATGCACAAACAGTAATTTCTCCGCATTGCAAGGTGCAATTCTGAAATTTTTTACTTTTTCCTGCTCCTCTTAGCATGATAAAGAAGATTCAAAGAGAGTGAGATGCCAGCTCCTTTCATTCAGTCAGTAGCTTCAATCATTTCTGGTATATGAATAACATGATGTTTTTCAATGGCAAAAATCAATGAATATTGTAAATGCACAAACAGTAATTTCTCCGCATTGCAAGGTGCAATTCTGAAATTTTTTGCTTTTTCCTGCTCCTCTTAGCATGATAAACAAGATTCAAAGAGAGTGAGATGCCAGCTCCTTTCATTCAGTCAGTAGCTTCAATCATTTCTGGACGTTTTTCAATGGCAAAAATCAATGAATATTGTAAATGCACAAACAGTAATTTCTCTGCATTGCAAGGTGCAATTCTGAAATTTTTTGCTTTTTCCTGCTCCTCTTAGCATGATAAAGAAGATTCAAAGAGAGTGAGATGCCAGCTCCTTTCATTCAGTCAGTAGCTTCAAACATTTCTGGTATATGAATAACATGATGTTTTTCAATGGCAAAAATCAATGAATATTGTAAATGCACAAACAGTAATTTCTCCGCATTGCAAGTTGCAATTCTGAAATTTTTTGCTTTTTCCTGCTCCTCTTAGCATGATAAAGAAGATTCAAAGAGAGTGAGATGCCAGCTCCTTTCATTCAGTCAGTAGCTTCAATCATTTCTGGACGTTTTTCAATGGCAAAAATCAATGAATATTGTAAATGCACAAACAGTAATTTCTCCGCATTGCAAGGTGCAATTCTGAAATTTTTTGCTTTTTCCTGCTCCTCTTAGCATGATAAAGAAGATTCAAAGAGAGTGAGATGCCAGCTCCTTTCATTCAGTCAGTAGCTTCAATCATTTCTGGACGTTTTTCAATGGCAAAAATCAATGAATATTGTAAATGCACAAACAGTAATTTCTCCGCATTGCAAGGTGCAATTCTGAAATTTTTTGCTTTTTCCTGCTCCTCTTAGCATGATAAAGAAGATTCAAAGAGAGTGAGATGCCAGCTCCTTTCATTCAGTCAGTAGCTTCAAACATTTCTGGTATATGAATAACATGATGTTTTTCAATGGCAAAAATCAATGAATATTGTAAATGCACAAACAGTAATTTCTCCGCATTGCAAGGTGCAAGTCTGAAATTTTTTGCTTTTTCCTGCTCCTCTTAGTATGATAAAGAAGATTCAAAGAGAGTGAGATGCCAGCTACTTTCATTCAGTCAGTAGCTTCAATCATTTCTGGACGTTTTTCAATGGTAAAAATCAATGAATATTGTAAATGCACAAACAGTAATTTCTCCACATTGCAAGGTGCAATTCTGAAATTTTTTGCTTTTTCCTGCTCCTCTTAGCATGATAAAGAAGATTCAAAGAGAGTGAGATGCCAGCTCCTTTCATTCAGTCAGTAGCTTCAAACATTTCTGGTATATGAATAACATGATGTTTTTCAATGGCAAAAATCAATGAATATTGTAAATGCACAAACAGTAATTTCTCCGCATTGCAAGGTGCAATTCTGAAATTTTTTGCTTTTTCCTGCTCCTCTTAGCATGATAAAGAAGATTCAAAGAGAGTGAGATGCCAGCTAGTTTCATTCAGTCAGTAGCTTCAAACATTTCTGGTATATGAATAACATGATGTTTTTCAATGGCAAAAATCAATGAATATTGTAAATGCACAAACAGTAATTTCTCCGCATTGCAAGGTGCAATTCTGAAATTTTTTGCTTTTTCCTGCTCCTCTTAGCCTGATAAAGAAGATTCAAAGAGAGTGAGATGCCAGCTCCTTTCATTCAGTCAGTAGCTTCAATCATTTCTGGATGTTTTTCAATGGCAAAAATCAATGAATATTGTAAATGCACAAACTGTAATTTCTCCGCATTGCAAGGTGCAATTCTGAAATTTTTTACTTTTTCCTGCTCCTCTTAGCATGATAAAGAAGATTCAAAGAGAGTGAGATGCCAGCTCCTTTCATTCAGTCAGTAGCTTCAATCATTTCTGGACGTTTTTCAATGGCAAAAATCAATGAATATTGTAAATGCACAAACAGTAATTTCTCCGCATTGCAAGGTGCAATTCTGAAATTTTTTGCTTTTTCCTGCTCCTCTTAGCATGATAAAGAAGATTCAAAGAGAGTGAGATGCCAGCTCCTTTCATTCAGTCAGTACTTTCAATCATTTCTGGACGTTTTTCAATGGCAAAAATCAATGAATATTGTAAATGCACAAACAGTAATTTCTCCGCATTGCAAGGTGCAATTCTGAATTTTTTTGCTTTTTCCCGCTCCTCTTAGCATGATAAAGAAGATTCAAAGAGAGTGAGGTGCCAGCTCCTTTCATTCAGTCAGTAGCTTCAAACATTTCTGGTATATGAATAACATGTTTTTCAATGGCAAAAATCAATGAATATTGTAAATGCACAAACAGTAATTTCTCCGCATTGCAAGGTGCAATTCTGAAATTTTTTGCTTTTTCCTGCTCCTCTTAGCATGATAATGAAGATTCAAAGAGAGTGAGATGCCAGCTCCTTTCATTCAGTCAGTAGCTTCAAACATTTCTGGTATATGAATAACATGATGTTTTTCAATGGCAAAAATCAATGAATATTGTAAATGCACAAACAGTAATTTCTCCGCATTGCAAGGTGCAATTCTGAAATTTTTTGCTTTTTCCTGCTCCTCTTAGCATGATAAAGAAGATTCAAAGAGAGTGAGATGCCAGCTCCTTTCATTCAGTCAGTACTTTCAATCATTTCTGGACGTTTTTCAATGGCAAAAATCAATGAATATTGTAAATGCACAAACAGTAATTTCTCCGCATTGCAAGGTGCAATTCTGAATTTTTTTGCTTTTTCCCGCTCCTCTTAGCATGATAAAGAAGATTCAAAGAGAGTGAGGTGCCAGCTCCTTTCATTCAGTCAGTAGCTTCAAACATTTCTGGTATATGAATAACATGTTTTTCAATGGCAAAAATCAATGAATATTGTAAATGCACAAACAGTAATTTCTCCGCATTGCAAGGTGCAATTCTGAAATTTTTTGCTTTTTCCTGCTCCGCTTAGCATGATAAAGAAGATTCAAAGAGAGTGAGATGCCAGCTCCTTTCATTCAGTCAGTAGCTTCAAACATTTCTGGTATATGAATAACATGATGTTTTTCAATGGTAAAAATCAATGAATATTGTAAATGCACAGTAATTTCTCCACATTGCAAGGTGCAATTCTGAAATTTTTTGCTTTTTCCTGCTCCTCTTAGCATGATAAAGAAGATTCAAAGAGAGTGAGATGCCAGCTCCTTTCATTCAGTCAGTAGCTTCAAACATTTCTGGTATATGAATAACATGATGTTTTTCAATGGCAAAAATCAATGAATATTGTAAATGCACAAACAGTAATTTCTCCGCATTGCAAGGTGCAATTCTGAAATTTTTTGCTTTTTCCTGCTCCTCTTAGCATGATAAAGAAGATTCAAAGAGAGTGAGATGCCAGCTCCTTTCATTCAGTCAGTAGCTTCAAACATTTCTGGTATATGAATAACATGATGTTTTTCAATGGCAAAAATCAATGAATATTGTAAATGCACAAACAGTAATTTCTCCGCATTGCAAGGTGCAATTCTGAAATTTTTTGCTTTTTTCTGCTCCTCTTAGCATGATAAAGAAGATTCAAAGAGAGTGAGATGCCAGCTCCTTTCATTCAGTCAGTAGCTTCAATCATTTCTGGACGTTTTTCAATGGCAAAAATCAATGAATATTGTAAATGCACAAACAGTAATTTCTCTGCATTGCAAGGTGCAATTCTGAAATTTTTTGCTTTTTCCTGCTCCTCTTAGCATGATAAAGAAGATTCAAAGAGAGTGAGATGTCAGCTCCTTTCATTCCGTCAGTAGCTTCAAACATTTCTGGTATATGAATAACATGATGTTTTTCAATGGCAAAAATCAATGAATATTGTAAATGCACAAACAGTAATTTCTCCGAATTGCAAGGTGCAATTCTGAAATTTTTTGCTTTTTCCTGCTCCTCTTAGCATGATAAAGAAGATTCAAAGAGAGTGAGATGCCAGCTCCTTTCATTCAGTCAGTAGCTTCAATCATTTCTGGACGTTTTTCAATGGCAAAAATCAATGAATATTGTAAATGCACAAACAGTAATTTCTCTGCATTGCAAGGTGCAATTCTGAAATTTTTTGCTTTTTCCTGCTCCTCTTAGCATGATAAAGAAGATTCAAAGAGAGTGAGATGCCAGCTCCTTTCGTTCAGTCAGTAGCTTCAATCATTTCTGGACGTTTTTCAATGGCAAAAATCATTGAATATTATAAATGCACAAACAGTAATTTCTCCGCATTGCAAGGTGCAATTCTGAAATTTTTTACTTTTTCCTGCTCCTCTTAGCATGATAAAGAAGATTCAAAGAGAGTGAGATGCCAGCTCCTTTCATTCAGTCAGTAGCTTCAATCATTTCTGGTATATGAATAACATGATGTTTTTCAATGGCAAAAATCAATGAATATTGTAAATGCACAAACAGTAATTTCTCCGCATTGCAAGGTGCAATTCTGAAATTTTTTGCTTTTTCCTGCTCCTCTTAGCATGATAAAGAAGATTCAAAGAGAGTGAGATGCCAGCTCCTTTCATTCAGTCAGTAGCTTCAATCATTTCTGGACGTTTTTCAATGGCAAAAATCAATGAATATTGTAAATGCACAAACAGTAATTTCTCCGCATTGCAAGGTGCAATTCTGAAATTTTTTGATTTTTCCTGCTCCTCTTAGCATGATAAAGGAGATTCAAAGAGAGTGAGATGCCAGCTACTTTCATTCAGTCAGTAGCTTCAAACATTTCTGGTATATGAATAACATGTTTTTCAATGGCAAAAATCAATGAATATTGTAAATGCACAAACAGTAATTTCTCCGCATTGCAAGGTGCAAGTCTGAAATTTTTTGCTTTTTCCTGCTCCTCTTAGCATGATAAAGAAGATTCAAAGAGAGTGAGATGCCAGCTACTTTCATTCAGTCAGTAGCTTCAATCATTTCTGGACGTTTTTCAATGGTAAAAATCAATGAATATTGTAAATGCACAAACAGTAATTTCTCCACATTGCAAGGTGCAATTCTGAAATTTTTTGCTTTTTCCTGCTCCTCTTAGCATGATAAAGAAGATTCAAAGAGAGTGAGATGCCAGCTCCTTTCATTCAGTCAGTAGCTTCAAACATTTCTGGTATATGAATAACATGATGTTTTTCAATGGCAAAAATCAATGAATATTGTAAATGCACAAACAGTAATTTCTCTGCATTGCAAGGTGCAATTCTGAAATTTTTTGCTTTTTCCTGCTCCTCTTAGCATGATAAAGAAGATTCAAAGAGAGTGAGATGCCAGCTCCTTTCATTCAGTCAGTAGCTTCAATCATTTCTGGATGTTTTTCAATGGCAAAAATCAATGAATATTGTAAATGCACAAACTGTAATTTCTCCGCATTGCAAGGTGCAATTCTGAAATTTTTTGCTTTTTCCTGCTCCTCTTAGCATGATAAAGAAGATTCAAAGAGAGTGAGATGCCAGCTCCTTTCATTCAGTCAGTAGCTTCAATCATTTCTGGACGTTTTTCAATGGCAAAAATCAATGAATATTGTAAATGCACAAACAGTAATTTCTCCGCATTGCAAGGTGCAATTCTGAAATTTTTTGCTTTTTCCTGCTCCTCTTAGCATGATAAAGAAGATTCAAAGAGAGTGAGATGCCAGCTCCTTTCATTCAGTCAGTACCTTCAATCATTTCTGGACGTTTTTCAATGGCAAAAATCAATGAATATTGTAAATGCACAAACAGTAATTTCTCCGCATTGCAAGGTGCAATTCTGAAATTTTTTGCTTTTTCCCGCTCCTCTTAGCATGATAAAGAAGATTCAAAGAGAGTGAGGTGCCAGCTCCTTTCATTCAGTCAGTAGCTTCAAACATTTCTGGTATATGAATAACATGATGTTTTTCAATGGCAAAAATCAATGAATATTGTAAATGCACAAACAGTAATTTCTCCGCATTGCAAGGTGCAATTCTGAAATTTTTTGCTTTTTCCTGCTCCTCTTAGCATGATAAAGAAGATTCAAAGAGAGTGAGATGCCAGCTCCTTTCATTCAGTCAGTAGCTTCAATCATTTCTGGATGTTTTTCAATGGCAAAAATCAATGAATATTGTAAATGCACAAACTGTAATTTCTCCGCATTGCAAGGTGCAATTCTGAAATTTTTTACTTTTTCCTGCTCCTCTTAGCATGATAAAGAAGATTCAAAGAGAGTGAGATGCCAGCTCCTTTCATTCAGTCAGTAGCTTCAATCATTTCTGGACGTTTTTCAATGGCAAAAATCAATGAATATTGTAAATGCACAAACAGTAATTTCTCCGCATTGCAAGGTGCAATTCTGAAATTTTTTGCTTTTTCCTGCTCCTCTTAGCATGATAAAGAAGATTCAAAGAGAGTGAGATGCCAGCTCCTTTCATTCAGTCAGTACTTTCAATCATTTCTGGACGTTTTTCAATGGCAAAAATCAATGAATATTGTAAATGCACAAACAGTAATTTCTCCGCATTGCAAGGTGCAATTCTGAATTTTTTTGCTTTTTCCCGCTCCTCTTAGCATGATAAAGAAGATTCAAAGAGAGTGAGGTGCCAGCTCCTTTCATTCAGTCAGTAGCTTCAAACATTTCTGGTATATGAATAACATGTTTTTCAATGGCAAAAATCAATGAATATTGTAAATGCACAAACAGTAATTTCTCCGCATTGCAAGGTGCAATTCTGAAATTTTTTGCTTTTTCCTGCTCCGCTTAGCATGATAAAGAAGATTCAAAGAGAGTGAGATGCCAGCTCCTTTCATTCAGTCAGTAGCTTCAAACATTTCTGGTATATGAATAACATGATGTTTTTCAATGGTAAAAATCAATGAATATTGTAAATGCACAAACAGTAATTTCTCCGCATTGCAAGGTGCAATTCTGAAATTTTTTGCTTTTTCCTGCTCCTCTTAGCATGATAAAGAAGATTCAAAGAGAGTGAGATGCCAGCTCCTTTCATTCAGTCAGTAGCTTCAATCATTTCTGGATGTTTTTCAATGGCAAAAATCAATGAATATTGTAAATGCACAAACTGTAATTTCTCCGCATTGCAAGGTGCAATTCTGAAATTTTTTGCTTTTTCCTGCTCCTCTTAGCATGATAAAGAAGATTCAAAGAGAGTGAGATGCCAGCTCCTTTCATTCAGTCAGTAGCTTCAATCATTTCTGGACGTTTTTCAATGGCAAAAATCAATGAATATTGTAAATGCACAAACAGTAATTTCTCCGCATTGCAAGGTGCAATTCTGAAATTTTTTGCTTTTTCCTGCTCCTCTTAGCATGATAAAGAAGATTCAAAGAGAGTGAGATGCCAGCTCCTTTCATTCAGTCAGTACCTTCAATCATTTCTGGACGTTTTTCAATGGCAAAAATCAATGAATATTGTAAATGCACAAACAGTAATTTCTCCGCATTGCAAGGTGCAATTCTGAAATTTTTTGCTTTTTCCCGCTCCTCTTAGCATGATAAAGAAGATTCAAAGAGAGTGAGGTGCCAGCTCCTTTCATTCAGTCAGTAGCTTCAAACATTTCTGGTATATGAATAACATGATGTTTTTCAATGGCAAAAATCAATGAATATTGTAAATGCACAAACAGTAATTTCTCCGCATTGCAAGGTGCAATTCTGAAATTTTTTGCTTTTTCCTGCTCCTCTTAGCATGATAAAGAAGATTCAAAGAGAGTGAGATGCCAGCTCCTTTCATTCAGTCAGTAGCTTCAATCATTTCTGGATGTTTTTCAATGGCAAAAATCAATGAATATTGTAAATGCACAAACTGTAATTTCTCCGCATTGCAAGGTGCAATTCTGAAATTTTTTACTTTTTCCTGCTCCTCTTAGCATGATAAAGAAGATTCAAAGAGAGTGAGATGCCAGCTCCTTTCATTCAGTCAGTAGCTTCAATCATTTCTGGACGTTTTTCAATGGCAAAAATCAATGAATATTGTAAATGCACAAACAGTAATTTCTCCGCATTGCAAGGTGCAATTCTGAAATTTTTTGCTTTTTCCTGCTCCTCTTAGCATGATAAAGAAGATTCAAAGAGAGTGAGATGCCAGCTCCTTTCATTCAGTCAGTACTTTCAATCATTTCTGGACGTTTTTCAATGGCAAAAATCAATGAATATTGTAAATGCACAAACAGTAATTTCTCCGCATTGCAAGGTGCAATTCTGAATTTTTTTGCTTTTTCCCGCTCCTCTTAGCATGATAAAGAAGATTCAAAGAGAGTGAGGTGCCAGCTCCTTTCATTCAGTCAGTAGCTTCAAACATTTCTGGTATATGAATAACATGTTTTTCAATGGCAAAAATCAATGAATATTGTAAATGCACAAACAGTAATTTCTCCGCATTGCAAGGTGCAATTCTGAAATTTTTTGCTTTTTCCTGCTCCGCTTAGCATGATAAAGAAGATTCAAAGAGAGTGAGATGCCAGCTCCTTTCATTCAGTCAGTAGCTTCAAACATTTCTGGTATATGAATAACATGATGTTTTTCAATGGTAAAAATCAATGAATATTGTAAATGCACAGTAATTTCTCCACATTGCAAGGTGCAATTCTGAAATTTTTTGCTTTTTCCTGCTCCTCTTAGCATGATAAAGAAGATTCAAAGAGAGTGAGATGCCAGCTCCTTTCATTCAGTCAGTAGCTTCAAACATTTCTGGTATATGAATAACATGATGTTTTTCAATGGCAAAAATCAATGAATATTGTAAATGCACAAACAGTAATTTCTCCGCATTGCAAGGTGCAATTCTGAAATTTTTTGCTTTTTCCTGCTCCTCTTAGCATGATAAAGAAGATTCAAAGAGAGTGAGATGCCAGCTCCTTTCATTCAGTCAGTAGCTTCAAACATTTCTGGTATATGAATAACATGATGTTTTTCAATGGCAAAAATCAATGAATATTGTAAATGCACAAACAGTAATTTCTCCGCATTGCAAGGTGCAATTCTGAAATTTTTTGCTTTTTCCTGCTCCTCTTAGCATGATAAAGAAGATTCAAAGAGAGTGAGATGCCAGCTCCTTTCATTCAGTCAGTAGCTTCAATCATTTCTGGACGTTTTTCAATGGCAAAAATCAATGAATATTGTAAATGCACAAACAGTAATTTCTCTGCATTGCAAGGTGCAATTCTGAAATTTTTTGCTTTTTCCTGCTCCTCTTAGCATGATAAAGAAGATTCAAAGAGAGTGAGATGTCAGCTCCTTTCATTCCGTCAGTAGCTTCAAACATTTCTGGTATATGAATAACATGATGTTTTTCAATGGCAAAAATCAATGAATATTGTAAATGCACAAACAGTAATTTCTCCGAATTGCAAGGTGCAATTCTGAAATTTTTTGCTTTTTCCTGCTCCTCTTAGCATGATAAAGAAGATTCAAAGAGAGTGAGATGCCAGCTCCTTTCATTCAGTCAGTAGCTTCAATCATTTCTGGACGTTTTTCAATGGCAAAAATCAATGAATATTGTAAATGCACAAACAGTAATTTCTCTGCATTGCAAGGTGCAATTCTGAAATTTTTTGCTTTTTCCTGCTCCTCTTAGCATGATAAAGAAGATTCAAAGAGAGTGAGATGCCAGCTCCTTTCGTTCAGTCAGTAGCTTCAATCATTTCTGGACGTTTTTCAATGGCAAAAATCATTGAATATTATAAATGCACAAACAGTAATTTCTCCGCATTGCAAGGTGCAATTCTGAAATTTTTTACTTTTTCCTGCTCCTCTTAGCATGATAAAGAAGATTCAAAGAGAGTGAGATGCCAGCTCCTTTCATTCAGTCAGTAGCTTCAATCATTTCTGGTATATGAATAACATGATGTTTTTCAATGGCAAAAATCAATGAATATTGTAAATGCACAAACAGTAATTTCTCCGCATTGCAAGGTGCAATTCTGAAATTTTTTGCTTTTTCCTGCTCCTCTTAGCATGATAAAGAAGATTCAAAGAGAGTGAGATGCCAGCTCCTTTCATTCAGTCAGTAGCTTCAATCATTTCTGGACGTTTTTCAATGGCAAAAATCAATGAATATTGTAAATGCACAAACAGTAATTTCTCCGCATTGCAAGGTGCAATTCTGAAATTTTTTGATTTTTCCTGCTCCTCTTAGCATGATAAAGAAGATTCAAAGAGAGTGAGATGCCAGCTACTTTCATTCAGTCAGTAGCTTCAAACATTTCTGGTATATGAATAACATAATGTTTTTCAATGGCAAAAATCAATGAATATTGTAAATGCACAAACAGTAATTTCTCCGCATTGCAAGGTGCAAGTCTGAAATTTTATGCTTTTTCCTGCTCCTCTTAGCATGATAAAGAAGATTCAAAGAGAGTGAGATGCCAGCTACTTTCATTCAGTCAGTAGCTTCAATCATTTCTGGACGTTTTTCAATGGTAAAAATCAATGAATATTGTAAATGCACAAACAGTAATTTCTCCACATTGCAAGGTGCAATTCTGAAATTTTTTGCTTTTTCCTGCTCCTCTTAGCATGATAAAGAAGATTCAAAGAGAGTGAGATGCCAGCTCCTTTCATTCAGTCAGTAGCTTCAAACATTTCTGGTATATGAATAACATGATGTTTTTCAATGGCAAAAATCAATGAATATTGTAAATGCACAAACAGTAATTTCTCCGCATTGCAAGGTGCAATTCTGAAATTTTTTGCTTTTTCCTGCTCCTCTTAGCATGATAAAGAAGATTCAAAGAGAGTGAGATGCCAGCTCCTTTCATTCAGTCAGTAGCTTCAATCATTTCTGGATGTTTTTCAATGGCAAAAATCAATGAATATTGTAAATGCACAAACTGTAATTTCTCCGCATTGCAAGGTGCAATTCTGAAATTTTTTGCTTTTTCCTGCTCCTCTTAGCATGATAAAGAAGATTCAAAGAGAGTGAGATGCCAGCTCCTTTCATTCAGTCAGTAGCTTCAATCATTTCTGGACGTTTTTCAATGGCAAAAATCAATGAATATTGTAAATGCACAAACAGTAATTTCTCCGCATTGCAAGGTGCAATTCTGAAATTTTTTGCTTTTTCCTGCTCCTCTTAGCATGATAAAGAAGATTCAAAGAGAGTGAGATGCCAGCTCCTTTCATTCAGTCAGTACCTTCAATCATTTCTGGACGTTTTTCAATGGCAAAAATCAATGAATATTGTAAATGCACAAACAGTAATTTCTCCGCATTGCAAGGTGCAATTCTGAAATTTTTTGCTTTTTCCCGCTCCTCTTAGCATGATAAAGAAGATTCAAAGAGAGTGAGGTGCCAGCTCCTTTCATTCAGTCAGTAGCTTCAAACATTTCTGGTATATGAATAACATGTTTTTCAATGGCAAAAATCAATGAATATTGTAAATGCACAAACAGTAATTTCTCCGCATTGCAAGGTGCAATTCTGAAATTTTTTGATTTTTCCTGCTCCTCTTAGCATGATAAAGAAGATTCAAAGAGAGTGAGATGCCAGCTCCTTTCATTCAGTCAGTAGCTTCAATCATTTCTGGACGTTTTTCAATGGCAAAAATCAATGAATATTGTAAATGCACAAACAGTAATTTCTCCGCATTGCAAGGTGCAATTCTGAAATTTTTTGCTTTTTCCTGCTCCTCTTAGCATGATAAAGAAGATTCAAAGAGAGTGAGATCCCAGCTCCTTTCATTCAGTCAGTAGCTTCAAACATTTCTGGTATATGAATAACATGATGTTTTTCAATGGCAAAAATCAATGAATATTGTAAATGCACAAACAGTAATTTCTCCGCATTGCAAGGTGCAATTCTGAAATTTTTTGCTTTTTCCTGCTCCTCTTAGCATGATAAAGAAGATTCAAAGAGAGTGAGATGCCAGCTCCTTTCATTCAGTCAGTAGCTTCAAACATTTCTGGTATATGAATAACATGATGTTTTTCAATGGCAAAAATCAATGAATATTGTAAATGCACAAACAGTAATTTCTCCGCATTGCAAGGTGCAAGTCTGAAATTTTTTGCTTTTTCCTGCTCCTCTTAGCATGATAAAGAAGATTCAAAGAGAGTGAGATGCCAGCTACTTTCATTCAGTCAGTAGCTTCAATCATTTCTGGACGTTTTTCAATGGTAAAAATCAATGAATATTGTAAATGCACAAACAGTAATTTCTCCACATTGCAAGGTGCAATTCTGAAATTTTTTGCTTTTTCCTGCTCCTCTTAGCATGATAAAGAAGATTCAAAGAGAGTGAGATGCCAGCTCCTTTCATTCAGTCAGTAGCTTCAAACATTTCTGGTATATGAATAACATGATGTTTTTCAATGGCAAAAATCAATGAATATTGTAAATGCACAAACAGTAATTTCTCCGCATTGCAAGGTGCAATTCTGAAATTTTTTGCTTTTTCCTGCTCCTCTTAGCATGATAAAGAAGATTCAAAGAGAGTGAGATGCCAGCTCCTTTCATTCAGTCAGTAGCTTCAATCATTTCTGGATGTTTTTCAATGGCAAAAATCAATGAATATTGTAAATGCACAAACTGTAATTTCTCCGCATTGCAAGGTGCAATTCTGAAATTTTTTGCTTTTTCCTGCTCCTCTTAGCATGTTAAAGAAGATTCAAAGAGAGTGAGATGCCAGCTCCTTTCATTCAGTCAGTAGCTTCAATCATTTCTGGACGTTTTTCAGTGGCAAAAATCAATGAATATTGTAAATGCACAAACAGTAATTTCTCCGCATTGCAAGGTGCAATTCTGAAATTTTTTGCTTTTTCCTGCTCCTCTTAGCATGATAAAGAAGATTCAAAGAGAGTGAGATGCCAGCTCCTTTCATTCAGTCAGTACCTTCAATCATTTCTGGACGTTTTTCAATGGCAAAAATCAATGAATATTGTAAATGCACAAACAGTAATTTCTCCGCATTGCAAGGTGCAAGTCTGAAATTTTTTGCTTTTTCCTGCTCCTCTTAGCATGATAAAGAAGATTCAAAGAGAGTGAGATGCCAGCTACTTTCATTCAGTCAGTAGCTTCAATCATTTCTGGACGTTTTTCAATGGTAAAAATCAATGAATATTGTAAATGCACAAACAGTAATTTCTCCAAATTGCAAGGTGCAATTCTGAAATTTTTTGCTTTTTCCTGCTCCTCTTAGCATGATAAAGAAGATTCAAAGAGAGTGAGATGCCAGCTCCTTTCATTCAGTCAGTAGCTTCAAACATTTCTGGTATATGAATAACATGATGTTTTTCAATGGCAAAAATCAATGAATATTGTAAATGCACAAACAGTAATTTCTCCGCATTGCAAGGTGCAATTCTGAAATTTTTTGCTTTTTCCTGCTCCTCTTAGCATGATAAAGAAGATTCAAAGAGAGTGAGATGCCAGCTCCTTTCATTCAGTCAGTAGCTTCAATCATTTCTGGATGTTTTTCAATGGCAAAAATCAATGAATATTGTAAATGCACAAACTGTAATTTCTCCGCATTGCAAGGTGCAATTCTGAAATTTTTTGCTTTTTCCTGCTCCTCTTAGCATGATAAAGAAGATTCAAAGAGAGTGAGATGCCAGCTCCTTTCATTCAGTCAGTAGCTTCAATCATTTCTGGACGTTTTTCAATGGCAAAAATCAATGAATATTGTAAATGCACAAACAGTAATTTCTCCGCATTGCAAGGTGCAATTCTGAAATTTTTTGCTTTTTCCTGCTCCTCTTAGCATGATAAAGAAGATTCAAAGAGAGTGAGATGCCAGCTCCTTTCATTCAGTCAGTACCTTCAATCATTTCTGGACGTTTTTCAATGGCAAAAATCAATGAATATTGTAAATGCACAAACAGTAATTTCTCCGCATTGCAAGGTGCAATTCTGAAATTTTTTGCTTTTTCCCGCTCCTCTTAGCATGATAAAGAAGATTCAAAGAGAGTGAGGTGCCAGCTCCTTTCATTCAGTCAGTAGCTTCAAACATTTCTGGTATATGAATAACATGTTTTTCAATGGCAAAAATCAATGAATATTGTAAATGCACAAACAGTAATTTCTCCGCATTGCAAGGTGCAATTCTGAAATTTTTTGATTTTTCCTGCTCCTCTTAGCATGATAAAGAAGATTCAAAGAGAGTGAGATGCCAGCTCCTTTCATTCAGTCAGTAGCTTCAATCATTTCTGGACGTTTTTCAATGGCAAAAATCAATGAATATTGTAAATGCACAAACAGTAATTTCTCCGCATTGCAAGGTGCAATTCTGAAATTTTTTGCTTTTTCCTGCTCCTCTTAGCATGATAAAGAAGATTCAAAGAGAGTGAGATGCCAGCTCCTTTCATTCAGTCAGTAGCTTCAAACATTTCTGGTATATGAATAACATGATGTTTTTCAATGGCAAAAATCAATGAATATTGTAAATGCACAAACAGTAATTTCTCCGCATTGCAAGGTGCAATTCTGAAATTTTTTGCTTTTTCCTGCTCCTCTTAGCATGATAAAGAAGATTCAAAGAGAGTGAGATGCCAGCTCCTTTCATTCAGTCAGTAGCTTCAATCATTTCTGGATGTTTTTCAATGGCAAAAATCAATGAATATTGTAAATGCACAAACTGTAATTTCTCCGCATTGCAAGGTGCAATTCTGAAATTTTTTACTTTTTCCTGCTCCTCTTAGCATGATAAAGAAGATTCAAAGAGAGTGAGATGCCAGCTCCTTTCATTCAATCAGTAGCTTCAATCATTTCTGGACGTTTTTCAATGGCAAAAATCAATGAATATTGTAAATGCACAAACAGTAATTTCTCCGCATTGCAAGGTGCAATTCTGAAATTTTTTGCTTTTTCCTGCTCCTCTTAGCATGATAAAGAAGATTCAAAGAGAGTGAGATGCCAGCTCCTTTCATTCAGTCAGTACTTTCAATCATTTCTGGACGTTTTTCAATGGCAAAAATCAATGAATATTGTAAATGCACAAACAGTAATTTCTCCGCATTGCAAGGTGCAATTCTGAATTTTTTTGCTTTTTCCCGCTCCTCTTAGCATGATAAAGAAGATTCAAAGAGAGTGAGGTGCCAGCTCCTTTCATTCAGTCAGTAGCTTCAATCATTTCTGGACGTTTTTCAATGGTAAAAATCAATGAATATTGTAAATGCACAAACAGTAATTTCTCCACATTGCAAGGTGCAATTCTGAAATTTTTTGCTTTTCCCTGCTCCTCTTAGCATGATAAAGAAGATTCAAAGAGAGTGAGATGCCAGCTCCTTTCATTCAGTCAGTAGCTTCAAACATTTCTGGTATATGAATAACATGATGTTTTTCAATGGCAAAAATCAATGAATATTGTAAATGCACAAACAGTAATTTCTCCGCATTGCAAGGTGCAATTCTGAAATTTTTTGCTTTTTCCTGCTCCTCTTAGCATGATAAAGAAGATTCAAAGAGAGTGAGATGCCAGCTCCTTTCATTCAGTCAGTAGCTTCAAACATTTCTGGTATATGAATAACATGATGTTTTTCAATGGCAAAAATCAATGAATATTGTAAATGCACAAACAGTAATTTCTCCGCATTGCAAGGTGCAATTCTGAAATTTTTTGCTTTTTCCTGCTCCTCTTAGCATGATAAAGGAGATTCAAAGAGAGTGAGATGCCAGCTCCTTTCATTCAGTCAGTAGCTTCAATCAATTCTGGACGTTTTTCAATGGCAAAAATCAATGAATATTGTAAATGCACAAACAGTAATTTCTCCGCATTGCAAGGTGCAATTCTGAAATTTTTTGCTTTTTCCTGCTCCTCTTAGCATGATAAAGAAGATTCAAAGAGCGTGAGATGTCAGCTCCTTTCATTCAGTCAGTAGCTTCAAACATTTCTGGTATATGAATAACATGATGTTTTTCAATGGCAAAAATCAATGAATATTGTAAATGCACAAACAGTAATTTCTCCGCATTGCAAGGTGCAATTCTGAAATTTTTTGCTTTTTCCTGCTCCTCTTAGCATGATAAAGAAGATTCAAAGAGAGTGAGATGCCAGCTCCTTTCATTCAGTCAGTAGCTTCAATCATTTCTGGACGTTTTTCAATGGCAAAAATCAATGAATATTGTAAATGCACAAACAGTAATTTCTCCGCATTGCAAGGTGCAATTCTGAAATTTTTTGCTTTTTCCTGCTCCTCTTAGCATGATAAAGAAGATTCAAAGAGAGTGAGATGCCAGCTCCTTTCGTTCAGTCAGTAGCTTCAATCATTTCTGGACGTTTTTCAATGGCAAAAATCATTGAATATTATAAATGCACAAACAGTAATTTCTCCGCATTGCAAGGTGCAATTCTGAAATTTTTTACTTTTTCCTGCTCCTCTTAGCATGATAAAGAAGATTCAAAGAGAGTGAGATGCCAGCTCCTTTCATTCAGTCAGTAGCTTCAATCATTTCTGGTATATGAATAACATGATGTTTTTCAATGGCAAAAATCAATGAATATTGTAAATGCACAAACAGTAATTTCTCCGCATTGCAAGGTGCAATTCTGAAATTTTTTGCTTTTTCCTGCTCCTCTTAGCATGATAAACAAGATTCAAAGAGAGTGAGATGCCAGCTCCTTTCATTCAGTCAGTAGCTTCAATCATTTCTGGACGTTTTTCAATGGCAAAAATCAATGAATATTGTAAATGCACAAACAGTAATTTCTCCGCATTGCAAGGTGCAATTCTGAAATTTTTTGCTTTTTCCTGCTCCTCTTAGCATGATAAAGAAGATTCAAAGAGAGTGAGATGCCAGCTCCTTTCATTCAGTCAGCAGCTTCAAACATTTCTGGTATATGAATAACATGATGTTTTTCAATGGCAAAAATCAATGAATATTGTAAATGCACAAACAGTAATTTCTCCGCATTGCAAGGTGCAATTCTGAAATTTTTTGCTTTTTCCTGCTCCTCTTAGCATGATAAAGAAGATTCAAAGAGAGTGAGATGCCAGCTCCTTTCATTCAGTCAGTAGCTTCAATCATTTCTGGACGTTTTTCAATGGCAAAAATCAATGAATATTGTAAATGCACAAACAGTAATTTCTCCGCATTGCAAGGTGCAATTCTGAAATTTTTTGCTTTTTCCTGCTCCTCTTAGCATGATAAAGAAGATTCAAAGAGAGTGAGATGCCAGCTCCTTTCATTCAGTCAGTAGCTTCAATCATTTCTGGACGTTTTTCAATGGCAAAAATCAATGAATATTGTAAATGCACAAACAGTAATTTCTCCGCATTGCAAGGTGCAATTCTGAAATTTTTTGCTTTTTCCTGCTCCTCTTAGCATGATAAAGAAGATTCAAAGAGAGTGAGATGCCAGCTCCTTTCATTCAGTCAGTACCTTCAATCATTTCTGGACGTTTTTCAATGGCAAAAATCAATGAATATTGTAAATGCACAAACAGTAATTTCTCCGCATTGCAAGGTGCAATTCTGAAATTTTTTGCTTTTTCCCGCTCCTCTTAGCATGATAAAGAAGATTCAAAGAGAGTGAGGTGCCAGCTCCTTTCATTCAGTCAGTAGCTTCAAACATTTCTGGTATATGAATAACATGTTTTTCAATGGCAAAAATCAATGAATATTGTAAATGCACAAACAGTAATTTCTCCGCATTGCAAGGTGCAATTCTGAAATTTTTTGATTTTTCCTGCTCCTCTTAGCATGATAAAGAAGATTCAAAGAGAGTGAGATGCCAGCTCCTTTCATTCAGTCAGTAGCTTCAATCATTTCTGGACGTTTTTCAATGGCAAAAATCAATGAATATTGTAAATGCACAAACAGTAATTTCTCCGCATTGCAAGGTGCAATTCTGAAATTTTTTGCTTTTTCCTGCTCCTCTTAGCATGATAAAGAAGATTCAAAGAGAGTGAGATGCCAGCTCCTTTCATTCAGTCAGTAGCTTCAATCATTTCTGGACGTTTTTCAATGGCAAAAATCAATGAATATTGTAAATGCACAAACAGTAATTTCTCCGCATTGCAAGGTGCAATTCTGAAATTTTTTGCTTTTTCCTGCTCCTCCTAGCATGATAAAGAAGATTCAAAGAGAGTGAGATGCCAGCTCCTTTCATTCAGTCAGTAGCTTCAAACATTTCTGGTATATGAATAACATGATGTTTTTCAATGGCAAAAATCAATGAATATTGTAAATGCACAAACAGTAATTTCTCCGCATTGCAAGGTGCAATTCTGAAATTTTTTGCTTTTTCCTGCTCCTCTTAGCATGATAAAGAAGATTCAAAGAGAGTGAGATGCCAGCTCCTTTCATTCAGTCAGTAGCTTCAATCATTTCTGGATGTTTTTCAATGGCAAAAATCAATGAATATTGTAAATGCACAAACTGTAATTTCTCCGCATTGCAAGGTGCAATTCTGAAATTTTTTACTTTTTCCTGCTCCTCTTAGCATGATAAAGAAGATTCAAAGAGAGTGAGATGCCAGCTCCTTTCATTCAGTCAGTAGCTTCAATCATTTCTGGACGTTTTTCAATGGCAAAAATCAATGAATATTGTAAATGCACAAACAGTAATTTCTCCGCATTGCAAGGTGCAATTCTGAAATTTTTTGCTTTTTCCTGCTCCTCTTAGCATGATAAAGAAGATTCAAAGAGAGTGAGATGCCAGCTCCTTTCATTCAGTCAGTACTTTCAATCATTTCTGGACGTTTTTCAATGGCAAAAATCAATGAATATTGTAAATGCACAAACAGTAATTTCTCCGCATTGCAAGGTGCAATTCTGAATTTTTTTGCTTTTTCCCGCTCCTCTTAGCATGATAAAGAAGATTCAAAGAGAGTGAGATGCCAGCTCCTTTCATTCAGTCAGTAGCTTCAAACATTTCTGGTATATGAATAACATGATGTTTTTCAATGGCAAAAATCAATGAATATTGTAAATGCACAAACAGTAATTTCTCCGCATTGCAAGGTGCAATTCTGAAATTTTTTGCTTTTTCCTGCTCCTCTTAGCATGATAAAGAAGATTCAAAGAGAGTGAGATGCCAGCTCCTTTCATTCAGTCAGTAGCTTCAAACATTTCTGGTATATGAATAACATGATGTTTTTCAATGGCAAAAATCAATGAATATTGTAAATGCACAAACAGTAATTTCTCCGCATTGCAAGGTGCAATTCTGAAATTTTTTGCTTTTTCCTGCTCCTCTTAGCATGATAAAGGAGATTCAAAGAGAGTGAGATGCCAGCTCCTTTCATTCAGTCAGTAGCTTCAATCAATTCTGGACGTTTTTCAATGGCAAAAATCAATGAATATTGTAAATGCACAAACAGTAATTTCTCCGCATTGCAAGGTGCAATTCTGAAATTTTTTGCTTTTTCCTGCTCCTCTTAGCATGATAAAGAAGATTCAAAGAGAGTGAGATGCCAGCTCCTTTCGTTCAGTCAGTAGCTTCAATCATTTCTGGACGTTTTTCAATGGCAAAAATCATTGAATATTATAAATGCACAAACAGTAATTTCTCCGCATTGCAAGGTGCAATTCTGAAATTTTTTACTTTTTCCTGCTCCTCTTAGCATGATAAAGAAGATTCAAAGAGAGTGAGATGCCAGCTCCTTTCATTCAGTCAGTAGCTTCAATCATTTCTGGTATATGAATAACATGATGTTTTTCAATGGCAAAAATCAATGAATATTGTAAATGCACAAACAGTAATTTCTCCGCATTGCAAGGTGCAATTCTGAAATTTTTTGCTTTTTCCTGCTCCTCTTAGCATGATAAACAAGATTCAAAGAGAGTGAGATGCCAGCTCCTTTCATTCAGTCAGTAGCTTCAATCATTTCTGGACGTTTTTCAATGGCAAAAATCAATGAATATTGTAAATGCACAAACAGTAATTTCTCCGCATTGCAAGGTGCAATTCTGAAATTTTTTGCTTTTTCCTGCTCCTCTTAGCATGATAAAGAAGATTCAAAGAGAGTGAGATGCCAGCTCCTTTCATTCAGTCAGCAGCTTCAAACATTTCTGGTATATGAATAACATGATGTTTTTCAATGGCAAAAATCAATGAATATTGTAAATGCACAAACAGTAATTTCTCCGCATTGCAAGGTGCAATTCTGAAATTTTTTGCTTTTTCCTGCTCCTCTTAGCATGATAAAGAAGATTCAAAGAGAGTGAGATGCCAGCTCCTTTCATTCAGTCAGTAGCTTCAATCATTTCTGGACGTTTTTCAATGGCAAAAATCAATGAATATTGTAAATGCACAAACAGTAATTTCTCCGCATTGCAAGGTGCAATTCTGAAATTTTTTGCTTTTTCCTGCTCCTCTTAGCATGATAAAGAAGATTCAAAGAGAGTGAGATGCCAGCTCCTTTCATTCAGTCAGTAGCTTCAATCATTTCTGGACGTTTTTCAATGGCAAAAATCAATGAATATTGTAAATGCACAAACAGTAATTTCTCCGCATTGCAAGGTGCAATTCTGAAATGTTTTGCTTTTTCCTGCTCCTCTTAGCATGATAAAGAAGATTCAAAGAGAGTGAGATGCCAGCTCCTTTCATTCAGTCAGTAGCTTCAATCATTTCTGGACGTTTTTCAATGGCAAAAATCAATGAATATTGTAAATGCACAAACAGTAATTTCTCCGCATTGCAAGGTGCAATTCTGAAATTTTTTGCTTTTTCCTGCTCCTCTTAGCATGATAAAGAAGATTCAAAGAGAGTGAGATGCCAGCTCCTTTCATTCAGTCAGTAGCTTCAAACATTTCTGGTATATGAATAACATGATGTTTTTCAATGGCAAAAATCAATGAATATTGTAAATGCACAAACAGTAATTTCTCCGCATTGCAAGGTGCAATTCTGAAATTTTTTGCTTTTTCCTGCTCCTCTTAGCATGATAAAGAAAATTCAAAGAGAGTGAGATGCCAGCTCCTTTCATTCAGTCAGTAGCTTCAAACATTTCTGGTATATGAATAACATGATGTTTTTCAATGGCAAAAATCAATGAATATTGTAAATGCACAAACAGTAATTTCTCCGCATTGCAAGGTGCAATTCTGAAATTTTTTGCTTTTTCCTGCTCCTCTTAGCATGATAAAGAAGATTCAAAGAGAGTGAGATGCCAGCTCCTTTCATTCAGTCAGTAGCTTCAATCATTTCTGGACGTTTTTCAATGGCAAAAATCAATGAATATTGTAAATGCACAAACAGTAATTTCTCCGCATTGCAAGATGCAATTCTGAAATTTTTTGCTTTTTCCTGCTCCTCTTAGCATGATAAAGAAGATTCAAAGAGCGTGAGATGTCAGCTCCTTTCATTCAGTCAGTAGCTTCAAACATTTCTGGTATATGAATAACATGATGTTTTTCAATGGCAAAAATCAATGAATATTGTAAATGCACAAACAGTAATTTCTGCGCATTGCAAGGTGCAATTCTGAAATTTTTTGCTTTTTCCTGCTCCTCTTAGCATGATAAAGAAGATTCAAAGAGAGTGAGATGCCAGCTCCTTTCATTCAGTCAGTAGCTTCAATCATTTCTGGACGTTTTTCAATGGCAAAAATCAATGAATATTGTAAATGCACAAACAGTAATTTCTCCGCATTGCAAGGTGCAATTCTGAAATTTTTTGCTTTTTCCTGCTCCTCTTAGCATGATAAAGAAGATTCAAAGAGAGTGAGATGCCAGCTCCTTTCATTCAGTCAGTAGCTTCAAACATTTCTGGTATATGAATAACATGATGTTTTTCAATGGCAAAAATCAATGAATATTGTAAATGCACAAACAGTAATTTCTCCGCATTGCAAGGTGCAATTCTGAAATTTTTTGCTTTTTCCTGCTCCTCTTAGCATGATAAAGAAGATTCAAAGAGAGTGAGATGCCAGCTCCTTTCATTCAGTCAGTAGCTTCAATCATTTCTGGACTTTTTTCAATGGCAAAAATCAATGAATATTGTAAATGCACAAACAGTAATTTCTCCGCATTGCAAGGTGCAATTCTGAAATGTTATGCTTTTTCCTGCTCCTCTTAGCATGATAAAGAAGATTCAATGAGAGTGAGATGCCAGCTCCTTTCATTCAGTCAGTAGCTTCAAACATTTCTGGTATATGAATAACATGTTTTTCAATGGCAAAAATCAATGAATATTGTAAATGCACAAACAGTAATTTCTCCGCATTGCAAGGTGCAATTCTGAAATTTTTTGCTTTTTCCTGCTCCTCTTAGCATGATAAAGAAGATTCAAAGAGAGTGAGATGCCAGCTCCTTTCATTCAGTCAGTAGCTTCAATCATTTCTGGACGTTTTTCAATGGCAAAAATCAATGAATATTGTAAATGCACAAACAGTAATTTCTCCGCATTGCAAGGTGCAATTCTGAAATTTTTTGCTTTTTCCTGCTCCTCTTAGCATGATAAAGAAGATTCAAAGAGAGTGAGATGCCAGCTCCTTTCATTCAGTCAGTAGCTTCAATCATTTCTGGACGTTTTTCAATGGCAAAAATCAATGAATATTGTAAATGCACAAACAGTAATTTCTCGGCATTGCAAGGTGCAATTTTGAAATTTTTTGCTTTTTCCTGCTCCTCTTAGCATGATAAAGAAGATTCAAAGAGAGTGAGATGCCAGCTCCTTTCATTCAGTCAGTAGCTTCAAACATTTCTGGTATATGAATAACATGATGTTTTTCAATGGCAAAAATCAATGAATATTGTAAATGCACAAACAGTAATTTCTCCGCATTGCAAGGTGCAAGTCTGAAATTTTTTGCTTTTTCCTGCTCCTCTTAGTATGATAAAGAAGATTCAAAGAGAGTGAGATGCCAGCTACTTTCATTCAGTCAGTAGCTTCAATCATTTCTGGACGTTTTTCAATGGTAAAAATCAATGAATATTGTAAATGCACAAACAGTAATTTCTCCACATTGCAAGGTGCAATTCTGAAATTTTTTGCTTTTTCCTGCTCCTCTTAGCATGGTAAAGAAGATTCAAAGAGAGTGAGATGCCAGCTCCTTTCATTCAGTCAGTAGCTTCAAACATTTCTGGTATATGAATAACATGATGTTTTTCAATGGCAAAAATCAATGAATATTGTAAATGCACAAACAGTAATTTCTCCGCATTGCAAGGTGCAATTCTGAAATTTTTGGCTTTTTCCTGCTCCTCTTAGCATGATAAAGAAGATTCAAAGAGAGTGAGATGCCAGCTCATTTCATTCAGTCAGTAGCTTCAAACATTTCTGGTATATGAATAACATGATGTTTTTCAATGGCAAAAATCAATGAATATTGTAAATGCACAAACAGTAATTTCTCCGCATTGCAAGGTGCAATTCTGAAATTTTTTGCTTTTTCCTGCTCCTCTTAGCATGATAAAGAAGATTCAAAGAGAGTGAGATGCCAGCTACTTTCATTCAGTCAGTAGATTCAATCATTTCTGGACGTTTTTCATTGTTAAAAATCAATGAATATTGTAAATGCACAAACAGTAATTTCTCCACATTGCAAGGTGCAATTCTGAAATTTTTTGCTTTTTCCTGCTCCTCTTAGCATGATAATGAAGATTCAAAGAGAGTGAGATGCCAGCTCCTTTCATTCAGTCAGTAGCTTCAAACATTTCTGGTATATGAATAACATGATGTTTTTCAATGGCAAAAATCAATGAATATTGTAAATGCACAAACAGTAATTTCTCCGCATTGCAAGGTGCAATTCTGAAATTTTTTGCTTTTTCCTGCTCCTCTTAGCCTGATAAAGAAGATTCAAAGAGAGTGAGATGCCAGCTCCTTTCATTCAGTCAGTAGCTTCAATCATTTCTGGATGTTTTTCAATGGCAAAAATCAATGAATATTGTAAATGCACAAACTGTAATTTCTCCGCATTGCAAGGTGCAATTCTGAAATTTTTTACTTTTTCCTGCTCCTCTTAGCATGATAAAGAAGATTCAAAGAGAGTGAGATGCCAGCTCCTTTCATTCAGTCAGTAGCTTCAATCATTTCTGGACGTTTTTCAATGGCAAAAATCAATGAATATTGTAAATGCACAAACAGTAATTTCTCCGCATTGCAAGGTGCAATTCTGAAATTTTTTGCTTTTTCCTGCTCCTCTTAGCATGATAAAGAAGATTCAAAGAGAGTGAGATGCCAGCTCCTTTCATTCAGTCAGTACTTTCAATCATTTCTGGACGTTTTTCAATGGCAAAAATCAATGAATATTGTAAATGCACAAACAGTAATTTCTCCGCATTGCAAGGTGCAATTCTGAATTTTTTTGCTTTTTCCCGCTCCTCTTAGCATGATAAAGAAGATTCAAAGAGAGTGAGGTGCCAGCTCCTTTCATTCAGTCAGTAGCTTCAAACATTTCTGGTATATGAATAACATGTTTTTCAATGGCAAAAATCAATGAATATTGTAAATGCACAAACAGTAATTTCTCCGCATTGCAAGGTGCAATTCTGAAATTTTTTGCTTTTTCCTGCTCCTCTTAGCATGATAATGAAGATTCAAAGAGAGTGAGATGCCAGCTCCTTTCATTCAGTCAGTAGCTTCAAACATTTCTGGTATATGAATAACATGATGTTTTTCAATGGCAAAAATCAATGAATATTGTAAATGCACAAACAGTAATTTCTCGGCATTGCAAGGTGCAATTCTGAAATTTTTTGCTTTTTCCTGCTCCTCTTAGCATGATAAAGAAGATTCAAAGAGAGTGAGATGCCAGCTCCTTTCATTCAGTCAGTAGCTTCAATCATTTCTGGACGTTTTTCAATGGCAAAAATCAATGAATATTGTAAATGCACAAACAGTAATTTCTCCGCATTGCAAGGTGCAATTCTGAAATGTTTTGCTTTTTCCTGCTCCTCTTAGCATGATAAAGAAGATTCAAAGAGCGTGAGATGTCAGCTCCTTTCATTCAGTCAGTAGCTTCAAACATTTCTGGTATATGAATAACATGATGTTTTTCAAAGGCAAAAATCAATGAATATTGTAAATGCACAAACAGTAATTTCTCCGCATTGCAAGGTGCAATTCTGAAATTATTTGCTTTTTCCTGCTCCTCTTAGCATGATAAAGAAGATTCAAAGAGAGTGAGATGCCAGCTCCTTTCATTCAGTCAGTAGCTTCAATCATTTCTGGACGTTTTTCAATGGCAAAAATCAATGAATATTGTAAATGCACAAACAGTAATTTCTCCGCATTGCAAGGTGCAATTCTGAAATTTTTTGCTTTTTCCTGCTCCTCTTAGCATGATAAAGAAGATTCAAAGAGAGTGAGATGCCAGCTCCTTTCGTTCAGTCAGTAGCTTCAATCATTTCTGGACGTTTTTCAATGGCAAAAATCATTGAATATTATAAATGCACAAACAGTAATTTCTCCGCATTGCAAGGTGCAATTCTGAAATTTTTTACTTTTTCCTGCTCCTCTTAGCATGATAAAGAAGATTCAAAGAGAGTGAGATGCCAGCTCCTTTCATTCAGTCAGTAGCTTCAATCATTTCTGGTATATGAATAACATGATGTTTTTCAATGGCAAAAATCAATGAATATTGTAAATGCACAAACAGTAATTTCTCCGCATTGCAAGGTGCAATTCTGAAATTTTTTGCTTTTTCCTGCTCCTCTTAGCATGATAAACAAGATTCAAAGAGAGTGAGATGCCAGCTCCTTTCATTCAGTCAGTAGCTTCAATCATTTCTGGACGTTTTTTAATGGCAAAAATCAATGAATATTGTAAATGCACAAACAGTAATTTCTCCGCATTGCAAGGTGCAATTCTGAAATTTTTTGCTTTTTCCTGCTCCTCTTAGCATGATAAAGAAGATTCAAAGAGAGTGAGATGCCAGCTCCTTTCATTCAGTCAGTAGCTTCAAACATTTCTGGTATATGAATAACATGATGTTTTTCAATGGCAAAAATCAATGAATATTGTAAATGCACAAACAGTAATTTCTCCGCATTGCAAGGTGCAATTCTGAAATTTTTTGCTTTTTCCTGCTCCTCTTAGCATGATAAAGAAGATTCAAAGAGAGTGAGATGCCAGCTCCTTTCATTCAGTCAGTAGCTTCAATCATTTCTGGACGTTTTTCAATGGCAAAAATCAATGAATATTGTAAATGCACAAACAGTAATTTCTCCGCATTGCAAGGTGCAATTCTGAAATTTTTTGCTTTTTCCTGCTCCTCTTAGCATGATAAAGAAGATTCAAAGAGAGTGAGATGCCAGCTCCTTTCATTCAGTCAGTAGCTTCAAACATTTCTGGTATATGAATAACATGATGTTTTTCAATGGCAAAAATCAATGAATATTGTAAATGCACAAACAGTAATTTCTCCGCATTGCAAGGTGCAATTCTGAAATTTTTTGCTTTTTCCTGCTCCTCTTAGCATGATAAAGAAGATTCAAAGAGAGTGAGATGCCAGCTCCTTTCATTCAGTCAGTAGCTTCAATCATTTCTGGACGTTTTTCAATGGCAAAAATCAATGAATATTGTAAATGCACAAACAGTAATTTCTCCGCATTGCAAGGTGCAATTCTGAAATTTTTTGCTTTTTCCTGCTCCTCTTAGCATGATAAAGAAGATTCAAAGAGAGTGAGATGCCAGCTCCTTTCATTCAGTCAGTAGCTTCAATCATTTCTGGACGTTTTTCAATGGCAAAAATCAATGAATATTGTAAATGCACAAACAGTAATTTCTCCGCATTGCAAGGTGCAATTCTGAAATTTTTTGCTTTTTCCTGCTCCTCTTAGCATGATAAAGAAGATTCAAAGAGAGTGAGATGCCAGCTCCTTTCATTCAGTCAGTAGCTTCAAACATTTCTGGTATATGAATAACATGATGTTTTTCAATGGCAAAAATCAATGAATATTGTAAATGCACAAACAGTAATTTCTCCGCATTGCAAGGTGCAAGTCTGAAATTTTTTGCTTTTTCCTGCTCCTCTTAGTATGATAAAGAAGATTCAAAGAGAGTGAGATGCCAGCTACTTTCATTCAGTCAGTAGCTTCAATCATTTCTGGACGTTTTTCAATGGTAAAAATCAATGAATATTGTAAATGCACAAACAGTAATTTCTCCACATTGCAAGGTGCAATTCTGAAATTTTTTGCTTTTTCCTGCTCCTCTTAGCATGATAAAGAAGATTCAAAGAGAGTGAGATGCCAGCTCCTTTCATTCAGTCAGTAGCTTCAAACATTTCTGGTATATGAATAACATGATGTTTTTCAATGGCAAAAATCAATGAATATTGTAAATGCACAAACAGTAATTTCTCCGCATTGCAAGGTGCAATTCTGAAATTTTTTGCTTTTTCCTGCTCCTCTTAGCATGATAAAGAAGATTCAAAGAGAGTGAGATGCCAGCTCCTTTCATTCAGTCAGTAGCTTCAAACATTTCTGGTATATGAATAACATGATGTTTTTCAATGGCAAAAATCAATGAATATTGTAAATGCACAAACAGTAATTTCTCCGCATTGCAAGGTGCAATTCTGAAATTTTTTGCTTTTTCCTGCTCCTCTTAGCATGATAAAGAAGATTCAAAGAGAGTGAGATGCCAGCTACTTTCATTCAGTCAGTAGATTCAATCATTTCTGGACGTTTTTCATTGTTAAAAATCAATGAATATTGTAAATGCACAAACAGTAATTTCTCCACATTGCAAGGTGCAATTCTGAAATTTTTTGCTTTTTCCTGCTCCTCTTAGCATGATAATGAAGATTCAAAGAGAGTGAGATGCCAGCTCCTTTCATTCAGTCAGTAGCTTCAAACATTTCTGGTATATGAATAACATGATGTTTTTCAATGGCAAAAATCAATGAATATTGTAAATGCACAAACAGTAATTTCTCCGCATTGCAAGGTGCAATTCTGAAATTTTTTGCTTTTTCCTGCTCCTCTTAGCATGATAAAGAAGATTCAAAGAGAGTGAGATGCCAGCTCCTTTCATTCAGTCAGTAGCTTCAATCATTTCTGGATGTTTTTCAATGGCAAAAATCAATGAATATTGTAAATGCACAAACTGTAATTTCTCCGCATTGCAAGGTGCAATTCTGAAATTTTTTACTTTTTCCTGCTCCTCTTAGCATGATAAAGAAGATTCAAAGAGAGTGAGATGCCAGCTCCTTTCATTCAGTCAGTAGCTTCAATCATTTCTGGACGTTTTTCAATGGCAAAAATCAATGAATATTGTAAATGCACAAACAGTAATTTCTCCGCATTGCAAGGTGCAATTCTGAAATTTTTTGCTTTTTCCTGCTCCTCTTAGCATGATAAAGAAGATTCAAAGAGAGTGAGATGCCAGCTCCTTTCATTCAGTCAGTACTTTCAATCATTTCTGGACGTTTTTCAATGGCAAAAATCAATGAATATTGTAAATGCACAAACAGTAATTTCTCCGCATTGCAAGGTGCAATTCTGAATTTTTTTGCTTTTTCCCGCTCCTCTTAGCATGATAAAGAAGATTCAAAGAGAGTGAGGTGCCAGCTCCTTTCATTCAGTCAGTAGCTTCAAACATTTCTGGTATATGAATAACATGTTTTTCAATGGCAAAAATCAATGAATATTGTAAATGCACAAACAGTAATTTCTCCGCATTGCAAGGTGCAATTCTGAAATTTTTTGCTTTTTCCTGCTCCTCTTAGCATGATAATGAAGATTCAAAGAGAGTGAGATGCCAGCTCCTTTCATTCAGTCAGTAGCTTCAAACATTTCTGGTATATGAATAACATGATGTTTTTCAATGGCAAAAATCAATGAATATTGTAAATGCACAAACAGTAATTTCTCCGCATTGCAAGGTGCAATTCTGAAATTTTTTGCTTTTTCCTGCTCCTCTTAGCATGATAAAGAAGATTCAAAGAGAGTGAGATGCCAGCTCCTTTCATTCAGTCAGTAGCTTCAATCATTTCTGGATGTTTTTCAATGGCAAAAATCAATGAATATTGTAAATGCACAAACTGTAATTTCTCCGCATTGCAAGGTGCAATTCTGAAATTTTTTACTTTTTCCTGCTCCTCTTAGCATGATAAAGAAGATTCAAAGAGAGTGAGATGCCAGCTCCTTTCATTCAGTCAGTAGCTTCAATCATTTCTGGACGTTTTTCAATGGCAAAAATCAATGAATATTGTAAATGCACAAACAGTAATTTCTCCGCATTGCAAGGTGCAATTCTGAAATTTTTTGCTTTTTCCTGCTCCTCTTAGCATGATAAAGAAGATTCAAAGAGAGTGAGATGCCAGCTCCTTTCATTCAGTCAGTACTTTCAATCATTTCTGGACGTTTTTCAATGGCAAAAATCAATGAATATTGTAAATGCACAAACAGTAATTTCTCCGCATTGCAAGGTGCAATTCTGAATTTTTTTGCTTTTTCCCGCTCCTCTTAGCATGATAAAGAAGATTCAAAGAGAGTGAGGTGCCAGCTCCTTTCATTCAGTCAGTAGCTTCAATCATTTCTGGACGTTTTTCAATGGTAAAAATCAATGAATATTGTAAATGCACAAACAGTAATTTCTCCACATTGCAAGGTGCAATTCTGAAATTTTTTGCTTTTCCCTGCTCCTCTTAGCATGATAAAGAAGATTCAAAGAGAGTGAGATGCCAGCTCCTTTCATTCAGTCAGTAGCTTCAAACATTTCTGGTATATGAATAACATGATGTTTTTCAATGGCAAAAATCAATGAATATTGTAAATGCACAAACAGTAATTTCTCCGCATTGCAAGGTGCAATTCTGAAATTTTTTGCTTTTTCCTGCTCCTCTTAGCATGATAAAGAAGATTCAAAGAGAGTGAGATGCCAGCTCCTTTCATTCAGTCAGTAGCTTCAAACATTTCTGGTATATGAATAACATGATGTTTTTCAATGGCAAAAATCAATGAATATTGTAAATGCACAAACAGTAATTTCTCCGCATTGCAAGGTGCAATTCTGAAATTTTTTGCTTTTTCCTGCTCCTCTTAGCATGATAAAGAAGATTCAAAGAGAGTGAGATGCCAGCTCCTTTCATTCAGTCAGTAGCTTCAATCAATTCTGGACGTTTTTCAATGGCAAAAATCAATGAATATTGTAAATGCACAAACAGTAATTTCTCCGCATTGCAAGGTGCAATTCTGAAATTTTTTGCTTTTTCCTGCTCCTCTTAGCATGATAAAGAAGATTCAAAGAGCGTGAGATGTCAGCTCCTTTCATTCAGTCAGTAGCTTCAAACATTTCTGGTATATGAATAACATGATGTTTTTCAATGGCAAAAATCAATGAATATTGTAAATGCACAAACAGTAATTTCTCCGCATTGCAAGGTGCAATTCTGAAATTTTTTGCTTTTTCCTGCTCCTCTTAGCATGATAAAGAAGATTCAAAGAGAGTGAGATGCCAGCTCCTTTCATTCAGTCAGTAGCTTCAATCATTTCTGGACGTTTTTCAATGGCAAAAATCAATGAATATTGTAAATGCA
This sequence comes from Phyllobates terribilis, assembly GCF_046119375.1. Lineage (NCBI taxonomy): Eukaryota > Metazoa > Chordata > Amphibia > Anura > Dendrobatidae > Phyllobates > Phyllobates terribilis. The sequence goes on from NW_027363440.1 coordinate 741,893, forward strand.
CAAACAGTAATTTCTCCGCATTGCAAGGTGCAATTCTGAAATTTTTTGCTTTTTCCTGCTCCTCTTAGCATGATAAAGAAGATTCAAAGAGAGTGAGATGCCAGCTCCTTTCGTTCAGTCAGTAGCTTCAATCATTTCTGGACGTTTTTCAATGGCAAAAAACATTGAATATTATAAATGCACAAACAGTAATTTCTCCGCATTGCAAGGTGCAATTCTGAAATTTTTTACTTTTTCCTGATCCTCTTAGCATGATAAAGAAGATTCAAAGAGAGTGAGATGCCAGCTCCTTTCATTCAGTCAGTAGCTTCAATCATTTCTGGTATATGAATAACATGATGTTTTTCAATGGCAAAAATCAATGAATATTGTAAATGCACAAACAGTAATTTCTCCGCATTGCAAGGTGCAATTCTGAAATTTTTTGCTTTTTCCTGCTCCTCTTAGCATGATAAACAAGATTCAAAGAGAGTGAGATGCCAGCTCCTTTCATTCAGTCAGTAGCTTCAATCATTTCTGGACGTTTTTCAATGGCAAAAATCAATGAATATTGTAAATGCACAAACAGTAATTTCTCCGCATTGCAAGGTGCAATTCTGAAATTTTTTGCTTTTTCCTGCTCCTCTTAGCATGATAAAGAAGATTCAAAGAGAGTGAGATGCCAGCTCCTTTCATTCAGTCAGTAGCTTCAAACATTTCTGGTATATGAATAACATGATGTTTTTCAATGGCAAAAATCAATGAATATTGTAAATGCACAAACAGTAATTTCTCCGCATTGCAAGGTGCAATTCTGAAATTTTTTGCTTTTTCCTGCTCCTCTTAGCATGATAAAGAAGATTCAAAGAGAGTGAGATGTCAGCTCCTTTCATTCAGTCAGTAGCTTCAATCATTTCTGGACGTTTTTCAATGGCAAAAATCAATGAATATTGTAAATGCACAAACAGTAATTTCTCCGCATTGCAAGGTGCAATTCTGAAATTTTTTGCTTTTTCCTGCTCCTCTTAGCATGATAAAGAAGATTCAAAGAGAGTGAGATGCCAGCTCCTTTCATTCAGTCAGTAGCTTCAATCATTTCTGGACGTTTTTCAATGGCAAAAATCAATGAATATTGTAAATGCACAAACAGTAATTTCTCCGCATTGCAAGGTGCAATTCTGAAATGTTTTGCTTTTTCCTGCTCCTCTTAGCATGATAAAGAAGATTCAAAGAGAGTGAGATGCCAGCTCCTTTCATTCAGTCAGTAGCTTCAATCATTTCTGGACGTTTTTCAATGGCAAAAATCAATGAATATTGTAAATGCACAAACAGTAATTTCTCCGCATTGCAAGGTGCAATTCTGAAATTTTTTGCTTTTTCCTGCTCCTCTTAGCATGATAAAGAAGATTCAAAGAGAGTGAGATGCCAGCTCCTTTCATTCAGTCAGTAGCTTCAAACATTTCTGGTATATGAATAACATGATGTTTTTCAATGGCAAAAATCAATGAATATTGTAAATGCACAAACAGTAATTTCTCCGCATTGCAAGGTGCAATTCTGAAATTTTTTGCTTTTTCCTGCTCCTCTTAGCATGATAAAGAAGATTCAAAGAGAGTGAGATGCCAGCTCCTTTCATTCAGTCAGTAGCTTCAAACATTTCTGGTATATGAATAACATGATGTTTTTCAATGGCAAAAATCAATGAATATTGTAAATGCACAAACAGTAATTTCTCCGCATTGCAAGGTGCAATTCTGAAATTTTTTGCTTTTTCCTGCTCCTCTTAGCATGATAAAGAAGATTCAAAGAGAGTGAGATGCCAGCTCATTTCATTCAGTCAGTAGCTTCAATCATTTCTGGACGTTTTTCAATGGCAAAAATCAATGAATATTGTAAATGCACAAACAGTAATTTCTCCGCATTGCAAGGTGCAATTCTGAAATTTTTTGCTTTTTCCTGCTCCTCTTAGCATGATAAAGAAGATTCAAAGAGCGTGAGATGTCAGCTCCTTTCATTCAGTCAGTAGCTTCAAACATTTCTGGTATATGAATAACATGATGTTTTTCAATGGCAAAAATCAATGAATATTGTAAATGCACAAACAGTAATTTCTCCGCATTGCAAGGTGCAATTCTGAAATTTTTTGCTTTTTCCTGCTCCTCTTAGCATGATAAAGAAGATTCAAAGAGAGTGAGATGCCAGCTCCTTTCATTCAGTCAGTAGCTTCAATCATTTCTGGACGTTTTTCAATGGCAAAAATCAATGAATATTGTAAATGCACAAACAGTAATTTCTCCGCATTGCAAGGTGCAATTCTGAAATTTTTTGCTTTTTCCTGCTCCTCTTAGCATGATAAAGAAGATTCAAAGAGAGTGAGATGCCAGCTCCTTTCATTCAGTCAGTAGCTTCAAACATTTCTGGTATATGAATAACATGATGTTTTTCAATGGCAAAAATCAATGAATATTGTAAATGCACAAACAGTAATTTCTCCGCATTGCAAGGTGCAATTCTGAAATTTTTTGCTTTTTCCTGCTCCTCTTAGCATGATAAAGAAGATTCAAAGAGAGTGAGATGCCAGCTCCTTTCATTCAGTCAGTAGCTTCAATCATTTCTGGACGTTTTTCAATGGCAAAAATCAATGAATATTGTAAATGCACAAACAGTAATTTCTCCGCATTGCAAGGTGCAATTCTGAAATGTTTTGCTTTTTCCTGCTCCTCTTAGCATGATAAAGAAGATTCAAAGAGCGTGAGATGTCAGCTCCTTTCATTCAGTCAGTAGCTTCAAACATTTCTGGTATATGAATAACATGATGTTTTTCAAAGGCAAAAATCAATGAATATTGTAAATGCACAAACAGTAATTTCTCCGCATTGCAAGGTGCAATTCTGAAATTATTTGCTTTTTCCTGCTCCTCTTAGCATGATAAAGAAGATTCAAAGAGAGTGAGATGCCAGCTCCTTTCATTCAGTCAGTAGCTTCAATCATTTCTGGACGTTTTTCAATGGCAAAAATCAATGAATATTGTAAATGCACAAACAGTAATATCTCCGCATTGCAAGGTGCAATTCTGAAATTTTTTGCTTTTTCCTGCTCCTCTTAGCATGATAAAGAAGATTCAAAGAGAGTGAGATGCCAGCTCCTTTCGTTCAGTCAGTAGCTTCAATCATTTCTGGACGTTTTTCAATGGCAAAAATCATTGAATATTATAAATGCACAAACAGTAATTTCTCCGCATTGCAAGGTGCAATTCTGAAATTTTTTACTTTTTCCTGCTCCTCTTAGCATGATAAAGAAGATTCAAAGAGAGTGAGATGCCAGCTCCTTTCATTCAGTCAGTAGCTTCAATCATTTCTAGTATATGAATAACATGATGTTTTTCAATGGCAAAAATCAATGAATATTGTAAATGCACAAACAGTAATTTCTCCGCATTGCAAGGTGCAATTCTGAAATTTTTTGCTTTTTCCTGCTCCTCTTAGCATGATAAACAAGATTCAAAGAGAGTGAGATGCCAGCTCCTTTCATTCAGTCAGTAGCTTCAATCATTTCTGGACGTTTTTCAATGGCAAAAATCAATGAATATTGTAAATGCACAAACAGTAATTTCTCCGCATTGCAAGGTGCAATTCTGAAATTTTTTGCTTTTTCCTGCTCCTCTTAGCATGATAAAGAAGATTCAAAGAGAGTGAGATGCCAGCTCCTTTCATTCAGTCAGTAGCTTCAAACATTTCTGGTATATGAATAACATGATGTTTTTCAATGGCAAAAATCAATGAATATTGTAAATGCACAAACAGTAATTTCTCCGCATTGCAAGGTGCAATTCTGAAATTTTTTGCTTTTTCCTGCTCCTCTTAGCATGATAAAGAAGATTCAAAGAGAGTGAGATGCCAGCTCCTTTCATTCAGTCAGTAGCTTCAATCATTTCTGGACGTTTTTCAATGGCAAAAATCAATGAATATTGTAAATGCACAAACAGTAATTTCTCCGCATTGCAAGGTGCAATTCTGAAATTTTTTGCTTTTTCCTGCTCCTCTTAGCATGATAAAGAAGATTCAAAGAGAGTGAGATGCCAGCTCCTTTCATTCAGTCAGTAGCTTCAATCATTTCTGGACGTTTTTCAATGGCAAAAATCAATGAATATTGTAAATGCACAAACAGTAATTTCTCCGCATTGCAAGGTGCAATTCTGAAATTTTTTGCTTTTTCCTGCTCCTCTTAGCATGATAAAGAAGATTCAAAGAGAGTGAGATGCCAGCTCCTTTCGTTCAGTCAGTAGCTTCAATCATTTCTGGACGTTTTTCAATGGCAAAAAACATTGAATATTATAAATGCACAAACAGTAATTTCTCCGCATTGCAAGGTGCAATTCTGAAATTTTTTACTTTTTCCTGATCCTCTTAGCATGATAAAGAAGATTCAAAGAGAGTGAGATGCCAGCTCCTTTCATTCAGTCAGTAGCTTCAATCATTTCTGGTATATGAATAACATGATGTTTTTCAATGGCAAAAATCAATGAATATTGTAAATGCACAAACAGTAATTTCTCCGCATTGCAAGGTGCAATTCTGAAATTTTTTGCTTTTTCCTGCTCCTCTTAGCATGATAAACAAGATTCAAAGAGAGTGAGATGCCAGCTCCTTTCATTCAGTCAGTAGCTTCAATCATTTCTGGACGTTTTTCAATGGCAAAAATCAATGAATATTGTAAATGCACAAACAGTAATTTCTCCGCATTGCAAGGTGCAATTCTGAAATTTTTTGCTTTTTCCTGCTCCTCTTAGCATGATAAAGAAGATTCAAAGAGAGTGAGATGCCAGCTCCTTTCATTCAGTCAGTAGCTTCAAACATTTCTGGTATATGAATAACATGATGTTTTTCAATGGCAAAAATCAATGAATATTGTAAATGCACAAACAGTAATTTCTCCGCATTGCAAGGTGCAATTCTGAAATTTTTTGCTTTTTCCTGCTCCTCTTAGCATGATAAAGAAGATTCAAAGAGAGTGAGATGTCAGCTCCTTTCATTCAGTCAGTAGCTTCAATCATTTCTGGACGTTTTTCAATGGCAAAAATCAATGAATATTGTAAATGCACAAACAGTAATTTCTCCGCATTGCAAGGTGCAATTCTGAAATTTTTTGCTTTTTCCTGCTCCTCTTAGCATGATAAAGAAGATTCAAAGAGAGTGAGATGCCAGCTCCTTTCATTCAGTCAGTAGCTTCAATCATTTCTGGACGTTTTTCAATGGCAAAAATCAATGAATATTGTAAATGCACAAACAGTAATTTCTCCGCATTGCAAGGTGCAATTCTGAAATGTTTTGCTTTTTCCTGCTCCTCTTAGCATGATAAAGAAGATTCAAAGAGAGTGAGATGCCAGCTCCTTTCATTCAGTCAGTAGCTTCAATCATTTCTGGACGTTTTTCAATGGCAAAAATCAATGAATATTGTAAATGCACAAACAGTAATTTCTCCGCATTGCAAGGTGCAATTCTGAAATTTTTTGCTTTTTCCTGCTCCTCTTAGCATGATAAAGAAGATTCAAAGAGAGTGAGATGCCAGCTCCTTTCATTCAGTCAGTAGCTTCAAACATTTCTGGTATATGAATAACATGATGTTTTTCAATGGCAAAAATCAATGAATATTGTAAATGCACAAACAGTAATTTCTCCGCATTGCAAGGTGCAATTCTGAAATTTTTTGCTTTTTCCTGCTCCTCTTAGCATGATAAAGAAGATTCAAAGAGAGTGAGATGCCAGCTCCTTTCATTCAGTCAGTAGCTTCAAACATTTCTGGTATATGAATAACATGATGTTTTTCAATGGCAAAAATCAATGAATATTGTAAATGCACAAACAGTAATTTCTCCGCATTGCAAGGTGCAATTCTGAAATTTTTTGCTTTTTCCTGCTCCTCTTAGCATGATAAAGAAGATTCAAAGAGAGTGAGATGCCAGCTCATTTCATTCAGTCAGTAGCTTCAATCATTTCTGGACGTTTTTCAATGGCAAAAATCAATGAATATTGTAAATGCACAAACAGTAATTTCTCCGCATTGCAAGGTGCAATTCTGAAATTTTTTGCTTTTTCCTGCTCCTCTTAGCATGATAAAGAAGATTCAAAGAGCGTGAGATGTCAGCTCCTTTCATTCAGTCAGTAGCTTCAAACATTTCTGGTATATGAATAACATGATGTTTTTCAATGGCAAAAATCAATGAATATTGTAAATGCACAAACAGTAATTTCTCCGCATTGCAAGGTGCAATTCTGAAATTTTTTGCTTTTTCCTGCTCCTCTTAGCATGATAAAGAAGATTCAAAGAGAGTGAGATGCCAGCTCCTTTCATTCAGTCAGTAGCTTCAATCATTTCTGGACGTTTTTCAATGGCAAAAATCAATGAATATTGTAAATGCACAAACAGTAATTTCTCCGCATTGCAAGGTGCAATTCTGAAATTTTTTGCTTTTTCCTGCTCCTCTTAGCATGATAAAGAAGATTCAAAGAGAGTGAGATGCCAGCTCCTTTCATTCAGTCAGTAGCTTCAAACATTTCTGGTATATGAATAACATGATGTTTTTCAATGGCAAAAATCAATGAATATTGTAAATGCACAAACAGTAATTTCTCCGCATTGCAAGGTGCAATTCTGAAATTTTTTGCTTTTTCCTGCTCCTCTTAGCATGATAAAGAAGATTCAAAGAGAGTGAGATGCCAGCTCCTTTCATTCAGTCAGTAGCTTCAATCATTTCTGGACGTTTTTCAATGGCAAAAATCAATGAATATTGTAAATGCACAAACAGTAATTTCTCCGCATTGCAAGGTGCAATTCTGAAATGTTTTGCTTTTTCCTGCTCCTCTTAGCATGATAAAGAAGATTCAAAGAGCGTGAGATGTCAGCTCCTTTCATTCAGTCAGTAGCTTCAAACATTTCTGGTATATGAATAACATGATGTTTTTCAAAGGCAAAAATCAATGAATATTGTAAATGCACAAACAGTAATTTCTCCGCATTGCAAGGTGCAATTCTGAAATTATTTGCTTTTTCCTGCTCCTCTTAGCATGATAAAGAAGATTCAAAGAGAGTGAGATGCCAGCTCCTTTCATTCAGTCAGTAGCTTCAATCATTTCTGGACGTTTTTCAATGGCAAAAATCAATGAATATTGTAAATGCACAAACAGTAATATCTCCGCATTGCAAGGTGCAATTCTGAAATTTTTTGCTTTTTCCTGCTCCTCTTAGCATGATAAAGAAGATTCAAAGAGAGTGAGATGCCAGCTCCTTTCGTTCAGTCAGTAGCTTCAATCATTTCTGGACGTTTTTCAATGGCAAAAATCATTGAATATTATAAATGCACAAACAGTAATTTCTCCGCATTGCAAGGTGCAATTCTGAAATTTTTTACTTTTTCCTGCTCCTCTTAGCATGATAAAGAAGATTCAAAGAGAGTGAGATGCCAGCTCCTTTCATTCAGTCAGTAGCTTCAATCATTTCTAGTATATGAATAACATGATGTTTTTCAATGGCAAAAATCAATGAATATTGTAAATGCACAAACAGTAATTTCTCCGCATTGCAAGGTGCAATTCTGAAATTTTTTGCTTTTTCCTGCTCCTCTTAGCATGATAAACAAGATTCAAAGAGAGTGAGATGCCAGCTCCTTTCATTCAGTCAGTAGCTTCAATCATTTCTGGACGTTTTTCAATGGCAAAAATCAATGAATATTGTAAATGCACAAACAGTAATTTCTCCGCATTGCAAGGTGCAATTCTGAAATTTTTTGCTTTTTCCTGCTCCTCTTAGCATGATAAAGAAGATTCAAAGAGAGTGAGATGCCAGCTCCTTTCATTCAGTCAGTAGCTTCAAACATTTCTGGTATATGAATAACATGATGTTTTTCAATGGCAAAAATCAATGAATATTGTAAATGCACAAACAGTAATTTCTCCGCATTGCAAGGTGCAATTCTGAAATTTTTTGCTTTTTCCTGCTCCTCTTAGCATGATAAAGAAGATTCAAAGAGAGTGAGATGCCAGCTCCTTTCATTCAGTCAGTAGCTTCAATCATTTCTGGACGTTTTTCAATGGCAAAAATCAATGAATATTGTAAATGCACAAACAGTAATTTCTCCGCATTGCAAGGTGCAATTCTGAAATTTTTTGCTTTTTCCTGCTCCTCTTAGCATGATAAAGAAGATTCAAAGAGAGTGAGATGCCAGCTCCTTTCATTCAGTCAGTAGCTTCAATCATTTCTGGACGTTTTTCAATGGCAAAAATCAATGAATATTGTAAATGCACAAACAGTAATTTCTCCGCATTGCAAGGTGCAATTCTGAAATTTTTTGCTTTTTCCTGCTCCTCTTAGCATGATAAAGAAGATTCAAAGAGAGTGAGATGCCAGCTCCTTTCATTCAGTCAGTAGCTTCAAACATTTCTGGTATATGAATAACATGATGTTTTTCAATGGCAAAAATCAATGAATATTGTAAATGCACAAACAGTAATTTCTCCGCATTGCAAGGTGCAAGTCTGAAATTTTTTGCTTTTTCCTGCTCCTCTTAGTATGATAAAGAAGATTCAAAGAGAGTGAGATGCCAGCTACTTTCATTCAGTCAGTAGCTTCAATCATTTCTGGACGTTTTTCAATGGTAAAAATCAATGAATATTGTAAATGCACAAACAGTAATTTCTCCACATTGCAAGGTGCAATTCTGAAATTTTTTGCTTTTTCCTGCTCCTCTTAGCATGATAAAGAAGATTCAAAGAGAGTGAGATGCCAGCTCCTTTCATTCAGTCAGTAGCTTCAAACATTTCTGGTATATGAATAACATGATGTTTTTCAATGGCAAAAATCAATGAATATTGTAAATGCACAAACAGTAATTTCTCCGCATTGCAAGGTGCAATTCTGAAATTTTTTGCTTTTTCCTGCTCCTCTTAGCATGATAAAGAAGATTCAAAGAGAGTGAGATGCCAGCTCCTTTCATTCAGTCAGTAGCTTCAAACATTTCTGGTATATGAATAACATGATGTTTTTCAATGGCAAAAATCAATGAATATTGTAAATGCACAAACAGTAATTTCTCCGCATTGCAAGGTGCAATTCTGAAATTTTTTGCTTTTTCCTGCTCCTCTTAGCATGATAAAGAAGATTCAAAGAGAGTGAGATGCCAGCTACTTTCATTCAGTCAGTAGATTCAATCATTTCTGGACGTTTTTCATTGTTAAAAATCAATGAATATTGTAAATGCACAAACAGTAATTTCTCCACATTGCAAGGTGCAATTCTGAAATTTTTTGCTTTTTCCTGCTCCTCTTAGCATGATAATGAAGATTCAAAGAGAGTGAGATGCCAGCTCCTTTCATTCAGTCAGTAGCTTCAAACATTTCTGGTATATGAATAACATGATGTTTTTCAATGGCAAAAATCAATGAATATTGTAAATGCACAAACAGTAATTTCTCCGCATTGCAAGGTGCAATTCTGAAATTTTTTGCTTTTTCCTGCTCCTCTTAGCCTGATAAAGAAGATTCAAAGAGAGTGAGATGCCAGCTTCTTTCATTCAGTCAGTAGCTTCAATCATTTCTGGATGTTTTTCAATGGCAAAAATCAATGAATATTGTAAATGCACAAACTGTAATTTCTCCGCATTGCAAGGTGCAATTCTGAAATTTTTTACTTTTTCCTGCTCCTCTTAGCATGATAAAGAAGATTCAAAGAGAGTGAGATGCCAGCTCCTTTCATTCAGTCAGTAGCTTCAATCATTTCTGGACGTTTTTCAATGGCAAAAATCAATGAATATTGTAAATGCACAAACAGTAATTTCTCCGCATTGCAAGGTGCAATTCTGAAATTTTTTGCTTTTTCCTGCTCCTCTTAGCATGATAAAGAAGATTCAAAGAGAGTGAGATGCCAGCTCCTTTCATTCAGTCAGTACTTTCAATCATTTCTGGACGTTTTTCAATGGCAAAAATCAATGAATATTGTAAATGCACAAACAGTAATTTCTCCGCATTGCAAGGTGCAATTCTGAATTTTTTTGCTTTTTCCCGCTCCTCTTAGCATGATAAAGAAGATTCAAAGAGAGTGAGGTGCCAGCTCCTTTCATTCAGTCAGTAGCTTCAAACATTTCTGGTATATGAATAACATGTTTTTCAATGGCAAAAATCAATGAATATTGTAAATGCACAAACAGTAATTTCTCCGCATTGCAAGGTGCAATTCTGAAATTTTTTGCTTTTTCCTGCTCCTCTTAGCATGATAATGAAGATTCAAAGAGAGTGAGATGCCAGCTCCTTTCATTCAGTCAGTAGCTTCAAACATTTCTGGTATATGAATAACATGATGTTTTTCAATGGCAAAAATCAATGAATATTGTAAATGCACAAACAGTAATTTCTCCGCATTGCAAGGTGCAATTCTGAAATTTTTTGCTTTTTCCTGCTCCTCTTAGCATGATAAAGAAGATTCAAAGAGAGTGAGATGCCAGCTCCTTTCATTCAGTCAGTAGCTTCAATCATTTCTGGATGTTTTTCAATGGCAAAAATCAATGAATATTGTAAATGCACAAACAGTAATTTCTCCGCATTGCAAGGTGCAATTCTGAAATTTTTTACTTTTTCCTGCTCCTCTTAGCATGATAAAGAAGATTCAAAGAGAGTGAGATGCCAGCTCCTTTCATTCAGTCAGTAGCTTCAATCATTTCTGGACGTTTTTCAATGGCAAAAATCAATGAATATTGTAAATGCACAAACAGTAATTTCTCCGCATTGCAAGGTGCAATTCTGAAATTTTTTGCTTTTTCCTGCTCCTCTTAGCATGATAAAGAAGATTCAAAGAGAGTGAGATGCCAGCTCCTTTCATTCAGTCAGTACTTTCAATCATTTCTGGACGTTTTTCAATGGCAAAAATCAATGAATATTGTAAATGCACAAACAGTAATTTCTCCGCATTGCAAGGTGCAATTCTGAATTTTTTTGCTTTTTCCCGCTCCTCTTAGCATGATAAAGAAGATTCAAAGAGAGTGAGGTGCCAGCTCCTTTCATTCAGTCAGTAGCTTCAAACATTTCTGGTATATGAATAACATGTTTTTCAATGGCAAAAATCAATGAATATTGTAAATGCACAAACAGTAATTTCTCCGCATTGCAAGGTGCAATTCTGAAATTTTTTGCTTTTTCCTGCTCCGCTTAGCATGATAAAGAAGATTCAAAGAGAGTGAGATGCCAGCTCCTTTCATTCAGTCAGTAGCTTCAAACATTTCTGGTATATGAATAACATGATGTTTTTCAATGGTAAAAATCAATGAATATTGTAAATGCACAGTAATTTCTCCACATTGCAAGGTGCAATTCTGAAATTTTTTGCTTTTTCCTGCTCCTCTTAGCATGATAAAGAAGATTCAAAGAGAGTGAGATGCCAGCTCCTTTCATTCAGTCAGTAGCTTCAAACATTTCTGGTATATGAATAACATGATGTTTTTCAATGGCAAAAATCAATGAATATTGTAAATGCACAAACAGTAATTTCTCCGCATTGCAAGGTGCAATTCTGAAATTTTTTGCTTTTTCCTGCTCCTCTTAGCATGATAAAGAAGATTCAAAGAGAGTGAGATGCCAGCTCCTTTCATTCAGTCAGTAGCTTCAAACATTTCTGGTATATGAATAACATGATGTTTTTCAATGGCAAAAATCAATGAATATTGTAAATGCACAAACAGTAATTTCTCCGCATTGCAAGGTGCAATTCTGAAATTTTTTGCTTTTTTCTGCTCCTCTTAGCATGATAAAGAAGATTCAAAGAGAGTGAGATGCCAGCTCCTTTCATTCAGTCAGTAGCTTCAATCATTTCTGGACGTTTTTCAATGGCAAAAATCAATGAATATTGTAAATGCACAAACAGTAATTTCTCTGCATTGCAAGGTGCAATTCTGAAATTTTTTGCTTTTTCCTGCTCCTCTTAGCATGATAAAGAAGATTCAAAGAGAGTGAGATGTCAGCTCCTTTCATTCCGTCAGTAGCTTCAAACATTTCTGGTATATGAATAACATGATGTTTTTCAATGGCAAAAATCAATGAATATTGTAAATGCACAAACAGTAATTTCTCCGAATTGCAAGGTGCAATTCTGAAATTTTTTGCTTTTTCCTGCTCCTCTTAGCATGATAAAGAAGATTCAAAGAGAGTGAGATGCCAGCTCCTTTCATTCAGTCAGTAGCTTCAATCATTTCTGGACGTTTTTCAATGGCAAAAATCAATGAATATTGTAAATGCACAAACAGTAATTTCTCTGCATTGCAAGGTGCAATTCTGAAATTTTTTGCTTTTTCCTGCTCCTCTTAGCATGATAAAGAAGATTCAAAGAGAGTGAGATGCCAGCTCCTTTCATTCAGTCAGTAGCTTCAAACATTTCTGGTATATGAATAACATGATGTTTTTCAATGGCAAAAATCAATGAATATTGTAAATGCACAAACAGTAATTTCTCCGCATTGCAAGGTGCAATTCTGAAATTTTTTGCTTTTTCCTGCTCCTCTTAGCATGATAAAGAAGATTCAAAGAGAGTGAGATGCCAGCTCCTTTCATTCAGTCAGTAGCTTCAATCATTTCTGGATGTTTTTCAATGGCAAAAATCAATGAATATTGTAAATGCACAAACAGTAATTTCTCCGCATTGCAAGGTGCAATTCTGAAATTTTTTACTTTTTCCTGCTCCTCTTAGCATGATAAAGAAGATTCAAAGAGAGTGAGATGCCAGCTCCTTTCATTCAGTCAGTAGCTTCAATCATTTCTGGACGTTTTTCAATGGCAAAAATCAATGAATATTGTAAATGCACAAACAGTAATTTCTCCGCATTGCAAGGTGCAATTCTGAAATTTTTTGCTTTTTCCTGCTCCTCTTAGCATGATAAAGAAGATTCAAAGAGAGTGAGATGCCAGCTCCTTTCATTCAGTCAGTACTTTCAATCATTTCTGGACGTTTTTCAATGGCAAAAATCAATGAATATTGTAAATGCACAAACAGTAATTTCTCCGCATTGCAAGGTGCAATTCTGAATTTTTTTGCTTTTTCCCGCTCCTCTTAGCATGATAAAGAAGATTCAAAGAGAGTGAGGTGCCAGCTCCTTTCATTCAGTCAGTAGCTTCAAACATTTCTGGTATATGAATAACATGTTTTTCAATGGCAAAAATCAATGAATATTGTAAATGCACAAACAGTAATTTCTCCGCATTGCAAGGTGCAATTCTGAAATTTTTTGCTTTTTCCTGCTCCGCTTAGCATGATAAAGAAGATTCAAAGAGAGTGAGATGCCAGCTCCTTTCATTCAGTCAGTAGCTTCAAACATTTCTGGTATATGAATAACATGATGTTTTTCAATGGTAAAAATCAATGAATATTGTAAATGCACAGTAATTTCTCCACATTGCAAGGTGCAATTCTGAAATTTTTTGCTTTTTCCTGCTCCTCTTAGCATGATAAAGAAGATTCAAAGAGAGTGAGATGCCAGCTCCTTTCATTCAGTCAGTAGCTTCAAACATTTCTGGTATATGAATAACATGATGTTTTTCAATGGCAAAAATCAATGAATATTGTAAATGCACAAACAGTAATTTCTCCGCATTGCAAGGTGCAATTCTGAAATTTTTTGCTTTTTCCTGCTCCTCTTAGCATGATAAAGAAGATTCAAAGAGAGTGAGATGCCAGCTCCTTTCATTCAGTCAGTAGCTTCAAACATTTCTGGTATATGAATAACATGATGTTTTTCAATGGCAAAAATCAATGAATATTGTAAATGCACAAACAGTAATTTCTCCGCATTGCAAGGTGCAATTCTGAAATTTTTTGCTTTTTTCTGCTCCTCTTAGCATGATAAAGAAGATTCAAAGAGAGTGAGATGCCAGCTCCTTTCATTCAGTCAGTAGCTTCAATCATTTCTGGACGTTTTTCAATGGCAAAAATCAATGAATATTGTAAATGCACAAACAGTAATTTCTCTGCATTGCAAGGTGCAATTCTGAAATTTTTTGCTTTTTCCTGCTCCTCTTAGCATGATAAAGAAGATTCAAAGAGAGTGAGATGTCAGCTCCTTTCATTCCGTCAGTAGCTTCAAACATTTCTGGTATATGAATAACATGATGTTTTTCAATGGCAAAAATCAATGAATATTGTAAATGCACAAACAGTAATTTCTCCGAATTGCAAGGTGCAATTCTGAAATTTTTTGCTTTTTCCTGCTCCTCTTAGCATGATAAAGAAGATTCAAAGAGAGTGAGATGCCAGCTCCTTTCATTCAGTCAGTAGCTTCAATCATTTCTGGACGTTTTTCAATGGCAAAAATCAATGAATATTGTAAATGCACAAACAGTAATTTCTCTGCATTGCAAGGTGCAATTCTGAAATTTTTTGCTTTTTCCTGCTCCTCTTAGCATGATAAAGAAGATTCAAAGAGAGTGAGATGCCAGCTCCTTTCGTTCAGTCAGTAGCTTCAATCATTTCTGGACGTTTTTCAATGGCAAAAATCATTGAATATTATAAATGCACAAACAGTAATTTCTCCGCATTGCAAGGTGCAATTCTGAAATTTTTTACTTTTTCCTGCTCCTCTTAGCATGATAAAGAAGATTCAAAGAGAGTGAGATGCCAGCTCCTTTCATTCAGTCAGTAGCTTCAATCATTTCTGGTATATGAATAACATGATGTTTTTCAATGGCAAAAATCAATGAATATTGTAAATGCACAAACAGTAATTTCTCCGCATTGCAAGGTGCAATTCTGAAATTTTTTGCTTTTTCCTGCTCCTCTTAGCATGATAAAGAAGATTCAAAGAGAGTGAGATGCCAGCTCCTTTCATTCAGTCAGTAGCTTCAATCATTTCTGGACGTTTTTCAATGGCAAAAATCAATGAATATTGTAAATGCACAAACAGTAATTTCTCCGCATTGCAAGGTGCAATTCTGAAATTTTTTGATTTTTCCTGCTCCTCTTAGCATGATAAAGAAGATTCAAAGAGAGTGAGATGCCAGCTACTTTCATTCAGTCAGTAGCTTCAAACATTTCTGGTATATGAATAACATAATGTTTTTCAATGGCAAAAATCAATGAATATTGTAAATGCACAAACAGTAATTTCTCCGCATTGCAAGGTGCAAGTCTGAAATTTTTTGCTTTTTCCTGCTCCTCTTAGCATGATAAAGAAGATTCAAAGAGAGTGAGATGCCAGCTACTTTCATTCAGTCAGTAGCTTCAATCATTTCTGGACGTTTTTCAATGGTAAAAATCAATGAATATTGTAAATGCACAAACAGTAATTTCTCCACATTGCAAGGTGCAATTCTGAAATTTTTTGCTTTTTCCTGCTCCTCTTAGCATGATAAAGAAGATTCAAAGAGAGTGAGATGCCAGCTCCTTTCATTCAGTCAGTAGCTTCAAACATTTCTGGTATATGAATAACATGATGTTTTTCAATGGCAAAAATCAATGAATATTGTAAATGCACAAACAGTAATTTCTCCGCATTGCAAGGTGCAATTCTGAAATTTTTTGCTTTTTCCTGCTCCTCTTAGCATGATAAAGAAGATTCAAAGAGAGTGAGATGCCAGCTCCTTTCATTCAGTCAGTAGCTTCAATCATTTCTGGATGTTTTTCAATGGCAAAAATCAATGAATATTGTAAATGCACAAACTGTAATTTCTCCGCATTGCAAGGTGCAATTCTGAAATTTTTTGCTTTTTCCTGCTCCTCTTAGCATGATAAAGAAGATTCAAAGAGAGTGAGATGCCAGCTCCTTTCATTCAGTCAGTAGCTTCAATCATTTCTGGACGTTTTTCAATGGCAAAAATCAATGAATATTGTAAATGCACAAACAGTAATTTCTCCGCATTGCAAGGTGCAATTCTGAAATTTTTTGCTTTTTCCTGCTCCTCTTAGCATGATAAAGAAGATTCAAAGAGAGTGAGATGCCAGCTCCTTTCATTCAGTCAGTACCTTCAATCATTTCTGGACGTTTTTCAATGGCAAAAATCAATGAATATTGTAAATGCACAAACAGTAATTTCTCCGCATTGCAAGGTGCAATTCTGAAATTTTTTGCTTTTTCCCGCTCCTCTTAGCATGATAAAGAAGATTCAAAGAGAGTGAGGTGCCAGCTCCTTTCATTCAGTCAGTAGCTTCAAACATTTCTGGTATATGAATAACATGATGTTTTTCAATGGCAAAAATCAATGAATATTGTAAATGCACAAACAGTAATATCTCCGCATTGCAAGGTGCAATTCTGAAATTTTTTGCTTTTTCCTGCTCCTCTTAGCATGATAAAGAAGATTCAAAGAGAGTGAGATGCCAGCTCCTTTCATTCAGTCAGTAGCTTCAATCATTTCTGGATGTTTTTCAATGGCAAAAATCAATGAATATTGTAAATGCACAAACTGTAATTTCTCCGCATTGCAAGGTGCAATTCTGAAATTTTTTACTTTTTCCTGCTCCTCTTAGCATGATAAAGAAGATTCAAAGAGAGTGAGATGCCAGCTCCTTTCATTCAGTCAGTAGCTTCAATCATTTCTGGACGTTTTTCAATGGCAAAAATCAATGAATATTGTAAATGCACAAACAGTAATTTCTCCGCATTGCAAGGTGCAATTCTGAAATTTTTTGCTTTTTCCTGCTCCTCTTAGCATGATAAAGAAGATTCAAAGAGAGTGAGATGCCAGCTCCTTTCATTCAGTCAGTACTTTCAATCATTTCTGGACGTTTTTCAATGGCAAAAATCAATGAATATTGTAAATGCACAAACAGTAATTTCTCCGCATTGCAAGGTGCAATTCTGAATTTTTTTGCTTTTTCCCGCTCCTCTTAGCATGATAAAGAAGATTCAAAGAGAGTGAGGTGCCAGCTCCTTTCATTCAGTCAGTAGCTTCAAACATTTCTGGTATATGAATAACATGTTTTTCAATGGCAAAAATCAATGAATATTGTAAATGCACAAACAGTAATTTCTCCGCATTGCAAGGTGCAATTCTGAAATTTTTTGCTTTTTCCTGCTCCGCTTAGCATGATAAAGAAGATTCAAAGAGAGTGAGATGCCAGCTCCTTTCATTCAGTCAGTAGCTTCAAACATTTCTGGTATATGAATAACATGATGTTTTTCAATGGTAAAAATCAATGAATATTGTAAATGCACAAACAGTAATTTCTCCGCATTGCAAGGTACAATTCTGAAATTTTTTGCTTTTTCCTGCTCCTCTTAGCATGATAAAGAAGATTCAAAGAGAGTGAGATGCCAGCTCCTTTCATTCAGTCAGTAGCTTCAATCATTTCTGGATGTTTTTCAATGGCAAAAATCAATGAATATTGTAAATGCACAAACTGTAATTTCTCCGCATTGCAAGGTGCAATTCTGAAATTTTTTGCTTTTTCCTGCTCCTCTTAGCATGATAAAGAAGATTCAAAGAGAGTGAGATGCCAGCTCCTTTCATTCAGTCAGTAGCTTCAATCATTTCTGGACGTTTTTCAATGGCAAAAATCAATGAATATTGTAAATGCACAAACAGTAATTTCTCCGCATTGCAAGGTGCAATTCTGAAATTTTTTGCTTTTTCCTGCTCCTCTTAGCATGATAAAGAAGATTCAAAGAGAGTGAGATGCCAGCTCCTTTCATTCAGTCAGTACCTTCAATCATTTCTGGACGTTTTTCAATGGCAAAAATCAATGAATATTGTAAATGCACAAACAGTAATTTCTCCGCATTGCAAGGTGCAATTCTGAAATTTTTTGCTTTTTCCCGCTCCTCTTAGCATGATAAAGAGGATTCAAAGAGAGTGAGGTGCCAGCTCCTTTCATTCAGTCAGTAGCTTCAAACATTTCTGGTATATGAATAACATGATGCTTTTCAATGGCAAAAATCAATGAATATTGTAAATGCACAAACAGTAATTTCTCCGCATTGCAAGGTGCAATTCTGAAATTTTTTGCTTTTTCCTGCTCCTCTTAGCATGATAAAGAAGATTCAAAGAGAGTGAGATGCCAGCTCCTTTCATTCAGTCAGTAGCTTCAATCATTTCTGGATGTTTTTCAATGGCAAAAATCAATGAATATTGTAAATGCACAAACTGTAATTTCTCCGCATTGCAAGGTGCAATTCTGAAATTTTTTACTTTTTCCTGCTCCTCTTAGCATGATAAAGAAGATTCAAAGAGAGTGAGATGCCAGCTCCTTTCATTCAGTCAGTAGCTTCAATCATTTCTGGACGTTTTTCAATGGCAAAAATCAATGAATATTGTAAATGCACAAACAGTAATTTCTCCGCATTGCAAGGTGCAATTCTGAAATTTTTTGCTTTTTCCTGCTCCTCTTAGCATGATAAAGAAGATTCAAAGAGAGTGAGATGCCAGCTCCTTTCATTCAGTCAGTACTTTCAATCATTTCTGGACGTTTTTCAATGGCAAAAATCAATGAATATTGTAAATGCACAAACAGTAATTTCTCCGCATTGCAAGGTGCAATTCTGAATTTTTTTGCTTTTTCCCGCTCCTCTTAGCATGATAAAGAAGATTCAAAGAGAGTGAGGTGCCAGCTCCTTTCATTCAGTCAGTAGCTTCAAACATTTCTGGTATATGAATAACATGTTTTTCAATGGCAAAAATCAATGAATATTGTAAATGCACAAACAGTAATTTCTCCGCATTGCAAGGTGCAATTCTGAAATTTTTTGCTTTTTCCTGCTCCGCTTAGCATGATAAAGAAGATTCAAAGAGAGTGAGATGCCAGCTCCTTTCATTCAGTCAGTAGCTTCAAACATTTCTGGTATATGAATAACATGATGTTTTTCAATGGTAAAAATCAATGAATATTGTAAATGCACAGTAATTTCTCCACATTGCAAGGTGCAATTCTGAAATTTTTTGCTTTTTCCTGCTCCTCTTAGCATGATAAAGAAGATTCAAAGAGAGTGAGATGCCAGCTCCTTTCATTCAGTCAGTAGCTTCAAACATTTCTGGTATATGAATAACATGATGTTTTTCAATGGCAAAAATCAATGAATATTGTAAATGCACAAACAGTAATTTCTCCGCATTGCAAGGTGCAATTCTGAAATTTTTTGCTTTTTCCTGCTCCTCTTAGCATGATAAAGAAGATTCAAAGAGAGTGAGATGCCAGCTCCTTTCATTCAGTCAGTAGCTTCAAACATTTCTGGTATATGAATAACATGATGTTTTTCAATGGCAAAAATCAATGAATATTGTAAATGCACAAACAGTAATTTCTCCGCATTGCAAGGTGCAATTCTGAAATTTTTTGCTTTTTCCTGCTCCTCTTAGCATGATAAAGAAGATTCAAAGAGAGTGAGATGCCAGCTCCTTTCATTCAGTCAGTAGCTTCAATCATTTCTGGACGTTTTTCAATGGCAAAAATCAATGAATATTGTAAATGCACAAACAGTAATTTCTCTGCATTGCAAGGTGCAATTCTGAAATTTTTTGCTTTTTCCTGCTCCTCTTAGCATGATAAAGAAGATTCAAAGAGAGTGAGATGTCAGCTCCTTTCATTCCGTCAGTAGCTTCAAACATTTCTGGTATATGAATAACATGATGTTTTTCAATGGCAAAAATCAATGAATATTGTAAATGCACAAACAGTAATTTCTCCGAATTGCAAGGTGCAATTCTGAAATTTTTTGCTTTTTCCTGCTCCTCTTAGCATGATAAAGAAGATTCAAAGAGAGTGAGATGCCAGCTCCTTTCATTCAGTCAGTAGCTTCAATCATTTCTGGACGTTTTTCAATGGCAAAAATCAATGAATATTGTAAATGCACAAACAGTAATTTCTCTGCATTGCAAGGTGCAATTCTGAAATTTTTTGCTTTTTCCTGCTCCTCTTAGCATGATAAAGAAGATTCAAAGAGAGTGAGATGCCAGCTCCTTTCGTTCAGTCAGTAGCTTCAATCATTTCTGGACGTTTTTCAATGGCAAAAATCATTGAATATTATAAATGCACAAACAGTAATTTCTCCGCATTGCAAGGTGCAATTCTGAAATTTTTTACTTTTTCCTGCTCCTCTTAGCATGATAAAGAAGATTCAAAGAGAGTGAGATGCCAGCTCCTTTCATTCAGTCAGTAGCTTCAATCATTTCTGGTATATGAATAACATGATGTTTTTCAATGGCAAAAATCAATGAATATTGTAAATGCACAAACAGTAATTTCTCCGCATTGCAAGGTGCAATTCTGAAATTTTTTGCTTTTTCCTGCTCCTCTTAGCATGATAAAGAAGATTCAAAGAGAGTGAGATGCCAGCTCCTTTCATTCAGTCAGTAGCTTCAATCATTTCTGGACGTTTTTCAATGGCAAAAATCAATGAATATTGTAAATGCACAAACAGTAATTTCTCCGCATTGCAAGGTGCAATTCTGAATTTTTTTGCTTTTTCCCGCTCCTCTTAGCATGATAAAGAAGATTCAAAGAGAGTGAGGTGCCAGCTCCTTTCATTCAGTCAGTAGCTTCAAACATTTCTGGTATATGAATAACATGTTTTTCAATGGCAAAAATCAATGAATATTGTAAATGCACAAACAGTAATTTCTCCGCATTGCAAGGTGCAATTCTGAAATTTTTTGCTTTTTCCTGCTCCGCTTAGCATGATAAAGAAGATTCAAAGAGAGTGAGATGCCAGCTCCTTTCATTCAGTCAGTAGCTTCAAACATTTCTGGTATATGAATAACATGATGTTTTTCAATGGTAAAAATCAATGAATATTGTAAATGCACAGTAATTTCTCCACATTGCAAGGTGCAATTCTGAAATTTTTTGCTTTTTCCTGCTCCTCTTAGCATGATAAAGAAGATTCAAAGAGAGTGAGATGCCAGCTCCTTTCATTCAGTCAGTAGCTTCAAACATTTCTGGTATATGAATAACATGATGTTTTTCAATGGCAAAAATCAATGAATATTGTAAATGCACAAACAGTAATTTCTCCGCATTGCAAGGTGCAATTCTGAAATTTTTTGCTTTTTCCTGCTCCTCTTAGCATGATAAAGAAGATTCAAAGAGAGTGAGATGCCAGCTCCTTTCATTCAGTCAGTAGCTTCAAACATTTCTGGTATATGAATAACATGATGTTTTTCAATGGCAAAAATCAATGAATATTGTAAATGCACAAACAGTAATTTCTCCGCATTGCAAGGTGCAATTCTGAAATTTTTTGCTTTTTCCTGCTCCTCTTAGCATGATAAAGAAGATTCAAAGAGAGTGAGATGCCAGCTCCTTTCATTCAGTCAGTAGCTTCAATCATTTCTGGACGTTTTTCAATGGCAAAAATCAATGAATATTGTAAATGCACAAACAGTAATTTCTCTGCATTGCAAGGTGCAATTCTGAAATTTTTTGCTTTTTCCTGCTCCTCTTAGCATGATAAAGAAGATTCAAAGAGAGTGAGATGTCAGCTCCTTTCATTCCGTCAGTAGCTTCAAACATTTCTGGTATATGAATAACATGATGTTTTTCAATGGCAAAAATCAATGAATATTGTAAATGCACAAACAGTAATTTCTCCGAATTGCAAGGTGCAATTCTGAAATTTTTTGCTTTTTCCTGCTCCTCTTAGCATGATAAAGAAGATTCAAAGAGAGTGAGATGCCAGCTCCTTTCATTCAGTCAGTAGCTTCAATCATTTCTGGACGTTTTTCAATGGCAAAAATCAATGAATATTGTAAATGCACAAACAGTAATTTCTCTGCATTGCAAGGTGCAATTCTGAAATTTTTTGCTTTTTCCTGCTCCTCTTAGCATGATAAAGAAGATTCAAAGAGAGTGAGATGCCAGCTCCTTTCGTTCAGTCAGTAGCTTCAATCATTTCTGGACGTTTTTCAATGGCAAAAATCATTGAATATTATAAATGCACAAACAGTAATTTCTCCGCATTGCAAGGTGCAATTCTGAAATTTTTTACTTTTTCCTGCTCCTCTTAGCATGATAAAGAAGATTCAAAGAGAGTGAGATGCCAGCTCCTTTCATTCAGTCAGTAGCTTCAATCATTTCTGGTATATGAATAACATGATGTTTTTCAATGGCAAAAATCAATGAATATTGTAAATGCACAAACAGTAATTTCTCCGCATTGCAAGGTGCAATTCTGAAATTTTTTGCTTTTTCCTGCTCCTCTTAGCATGATAAAGAAGATTCAAAGAGAGTGAGATGCCAGCTCCTTTCATTCAGTCAGTAGCTTCAATCATTTCTGGACGTTTTTCAATGGCAAAAATCAATGAATATTGTAAATGCACAAACAGTAATTTCTCCGCATTGCAAGGTGCAATTCTGAAATTTTTTGATTTTTCCTGCTCCTCTTAGCATGATAAAGAAGATTCAAAGAGAGTGAGATGCCAGCTACTTTCATTCAGTCAGTAGCTTCAAACATTTCTGGTATATGAATAACATAATGTTTTTCAATGGCAAAAATCAATGAATATTGTAAATGCACAAACAGTAATTTCTCCGCATTGCAAGGTGCAAGTCTGAAATTTTTTGCTTTTTCCTGCTCCTCTTAGCATGATAAAGAAGATTCAAAGAGAGTGAGATGCCAGCTACTTTCATTCAGTCAGTAGCTTCAATCATTTCTGGACGTTTTTCAATGGTAAAAATCAATGAATATTGTAAATGCACAAACAGTAATTTCTCCACATTGCAAGGTGCAATTCTGAAATTTTTTGCTTTTTCCTGCTCCTCTTAGCATGATAAAGAAGATTCAAAGAGAGTGAGATGCCAGCTCCTTTCATTCAGTCAGTAGCTTCAAACATTTCTGGTATATGAATAACATGATGTTTTTCAATGGCAAAAATCAATGAATATTGTAAATGCACAAACAGTAATTTCTCCGCATTGCAAGGTGCAATTCTGAAATTTTTTGCTTTTTCCTGCTCCTCTTAGCATGATAAAGAAGATTCAAAGAGAGTGAGATGCCAGCTCCTTTCATTCAGTCAGTAGCTTCAATCATTTCTGGATGTTTTTCAATGGCAAAAATCAATGAATATTGTAAATGCACAAACTGTAATTTCTCCGCATTGCAAGGTGCAATTCTGAAATTTTTTGCTTTTTCCTGCTCCTCTTAGCATGATAAAGAAGATTCAAAGAGAGTGAGATGCCAGCTCCTTTCATTCAGTCAGTAGCTTCAATCATTTCTGGACGTTTTTCAATGGCAAAAATCAATGAATATTGTAAATGCACAAACAGTAATTTCTCCGCATTGCAAGGTGCAATTCTGAAATTTTTTGCTTTTTCCTGCTCCTCTTAGCATGATAAAGAAGATTCAAAGAGAGTGAGATGCCAGCTCCTTTCATTCAGTCAGTACCTTCAATCATTTCTGGACGTTTTTCAATGGCAAAAATCAATGAATATTGTAAATGCACAAACAGTAATTTCTCCGCATTGCAAGGTGCAATTCTGAAATTTTTTGCTTTTTCCCGCTCCTCTTAGCATGATAAAGAAGATTCAAAGAGAGTGAGGTGCCAGCTCCTTTCATTCAGTCAGTAGCTTCAAACATTTCTGGTATATGAATAACATGTTTTTCAATGGCAAAAATCAATGAATATTGTAAATGCACAAACAGTAATTTCTCCGCATTGCAAGGTGCAATTCTGAAATTTTTTGATTTTTCCTGCTCCTCTTAGCATGATAAAGAAGATTCAAAGAGAGTGAGATGCCAGCTCCTTTCATTCAGTCAGTAGCTTCAATCATTTCTGGACGTTTTTCAATGGCAAAAATCAATGAATATTGTAAATGCACAAACAGTAATTTCTCCGCATTGCAAGGTGCAATTCTGAAATTTTTTGCTTTTTCCTGCTCCTCTTAGCATGATAAAGAAGATTCAAAGAGAGTGAGATCCCAGCTCCTTTCATTCAGTCAGTAGCTTCAAACATTTCTGGTATATGAATAACATGATGTTTTTCAATGGCAAAAATCAATGAATATTGTAAATGCACAAACAGTAATTTCTCCGCATTGCAAGGTGCAATTCTGAAATTTTTTGCTTTTTCCTGCTCCTCTTAGCATGATAAAGAAGATTCAAAGAGAGTGAGATGCCAGCTCCTTTCATTCAGTCAGTAGCTTCAAACATTTCTGGTATATGAATAACATGATGTTTTTCAATGGCAAAAATCAATGAATATTGTAAATGCACAAACAGTAATTTCTCCGCATTGCAAGGTGCAAGTCTGAAATTTTTTGCTTTTTCCTGCTCCTCTTAGCATGATAAAGAAGATTCAAAGAGAGTGAGATGCCAGCTACTTTCATTCAGTCAGTAGCTTCAATCATTTCTGGACGTTTTTCAATGGTAAAAATCAATGAATATTGTAAATGCACAAACAGTAATTTCTCCACATTGCAAGGTGCAATTCTGAAATTTTTTGCTTTTTCCTGCTCCTCTTAGCATGATAAAGAAGATTCAAAGAGAGTGAGATGCCAGCTCCTTTCATTCAGTCAGTAGCTTCAAACATTTCTGGTATATGAATAACATGATGTTTTTCAATGGCAAAAATCAATGAATATTGTAAATGCACAAACAGTAATTTCTCCGCATTGCAAGGTGCAATTCTGAAATTTTTTGCTTTTTCCTGCTCCTCTTAGCATGATAAAGAAGATTCAAAGAGAGTGAGATGCCAGCTCCTTTCATTCATTCAGTAGCTTCAATCATTTCTGGATGTTTTTCAATGGCAAAAATCAATGAATATTGTAAATGCACAAACTGTAATTTCTCCGCATTGCAAGGTGCAATTCTGAAATTTTTTGCTTTTTCCTGCTCCTCTTAGCATGTTAAAGAAGATTCAAAGAGAGTGAGATGCCAGCTCCTTTCATTCAGTCAGTAGCTTCAATCATTTCTGGACGTTTTTCAGTGGCAAAAATCAATGAATATTGTAAATGCACAAACAGTAATTTCTCCGCATTGCAAGGTGCAATTCTGAAATTTTTTGCTTTTTCCTGCTCCTCTTAGCATGATAAAGAAGATTCAAAGAGAGTGAGATGCCAGCTCCTTTCATTCAGTCAGTACCTTCAATCATTTCTGGACGTTTTTCAATGGCAAAAATCAATGAATATTGTAAATGCACAAACAGTAATTTCTCCGCATTGCAAGGTGCAAGTCTGAAATTTTTTGCTTTTTCCTGCTCCTCTTAGCATGATAAAGAAGATTCAAAGAGAGTGAGATGCCAGCTACTTTCATTCAGTCAGTAGCTTCAATCATTTCTGGACGTTTTTCAATGGTAAAAATCAATGAATATTGTAAATGCACAAACAGTAATTTCTCCACATTGCAAGGTGCAATTCTGAAATTTTTTGCTTTTTCCTCCTCCTCTTAGCATGATAAAGAAGATTCAAAGAGAGTGAGATGCCAGCTCCTTTCATTCAGTCAGTAGCTTCAAACATTTCTGGTATATGAATAACATGATGTTTTTCAATGGCAAAAATCAATGAATATTGTAAATGCACAAACAGTAATTTCTCCGCATTGCAAGGTGCAATTCTGAAATTTTTTGCTTTTTCCTGCTCCTCTTAGCATGATAAAGAAGATTCAAAGAGAGTGAGATGCCAGCTCCTTTCATTCAGTCAGTAGCTTCAATCATTTCTGGATGTTTTTCAATGGCAAAAATCAATGAATATTGTAAATGCACAAACTGTAATTTCTCCGCATTGCAAGGTGCAATTCTGAAATTTTTTGCTTTTTCCTGCTCCTCTTAGCATGATAAAGAAGATTCAAAGAGAGTGAGATGCCAGCTCCTTTCATTCAGTCAGTAGCTTCAATCATTTCTGGACGTTTTTCAATGGCAAAAATCAATGAATATTGTAAATGCACAAACAGTAATTTCTCCGCATTGCAAGGTGCAATTCTGAAATTTTTTGCTTTTTCCTGCTCCTCTTAGCATGATAAAGAAGATTCAAAGAGAGTGAGATGCCAGCTCCTTTCATTCAGTCAGTACCTTCAATCATTTCTGGACGTTTTTCAATGGCAAAAATCAATGAATATTGTAAATGCACAAACAGTAATTTCTCCGCATTGCAAGGTGCAATTCTGAAATTTTTTGCTTTTTCCCGCTCCTCTTAGCATGATAAAGAAGATTCAAAGAGAGTGAGGTGCCAGCTCCTTTCATTCAGTCAGTAGCTTCAAACATTTCTGGTATATGAATAACATGTTTTTCAATGGCAAAAATCAATGAATATTGTAAATGCACAAACAGTAATTTCTCCGCATTGCAAGGTGCAATTCTGAAATTTTTTGATTTTTCCTGCTCCTCTTAGCATGATAAAGAAGATTCAAAGAGAGTGAGATGCCAGCTCCTTTCATTCAGTCAGTAGCTTCAATCATTTCTGGACGTTTTTCAATGGCAAAAATCAATGAATATTGTAAATGCACAAACAGTAATTTCTCCGCATTGCAAGGTGCAATTCTGAAATTTTTTGCTTTTTCCTGCTCCTCTTAGCATGATAAAGAAGATTCAAAGAGAGTGAGATGCCAGCTCCTTTCATTCAGTCAGTAGCTTCAAACATTTCTGGTATATGAATAACATGATGTTTTTCAATGGCAAAAATCAATGAATATTGTAAATGCACAAACAGTAATTTCTCCGCATTGCAAGGTGCAATTCTGAAATTTTTTGCTTTTTCCTGCTCCTCTTAGCATGATAAAGAAGATTCAAAGAGAGTGAGATGCCAGCTCCTTTCATTCAGTCAGTAGCTTCAAACATTTCTGGTATATGAATAACATGATGTTTTTCAATGGCAAAAATCAATGAATATTGTAAATGCACAAACAGTAATTTCTCCGCATTGCAAGGTGCAAGTCTGAAATTTTTTGCTTTTTCCTGCTCCTCTTAGCATGATAAAGAAGATTCAAAGAGAGTGAGATGCCAGCTACTTTCATTCAGTCAGTAGCTTCAATCATTTCTGGACGTTTTTCAATGGTAAAAATCAATGAATATTGTAAATGCACAAACAGTAATTTCTCCACATTGCAAGGTGCAATTCTGAAATTTTTTGCTTTTTCCTGCTCCTCTTAGCATGATAAAGAAGATTCAAAGAGAGTGAGATGCCAGCTCCTTTCATTCAGTTAGTAGCTTCAAACATTTCTGGTATATTAATAACATGATGTTTTTCAATGGCAAAAATCAATGAATATTGTAAATGCACAAACAGTAATTTCTCCGCATTGCAAGGTGCAATTCTGAAATTTTTTGCTTTTTCCTGCTCCTCTTAGCATGATAAAGAAGATTCAAAGAGAGTGAGATGCCAGCTCCTTTCATTCAGTCAGTAGCTTCAATCATTTCTGGATGTTTTTCAATGGCAAAAATCAATGAATATTGTAAATGCACAAACTGTAATTTCTCCGCATTGCAAGGTGCAATTCTGAAATTTTTTGCTTTTTCCTGCTCCTCTTAGCATGATAAAGAAGATTCAAAGAGAGTGAGATGCCAGCTCCTTTCATTCAGTCAGTAGCTTCAAACATTTCTGGTATATGAATAACATGTTTTTCAATGGCAAAAATCAATGAATATTGTAAATGCACAAACAGTAATTTCTCCGCATTGCAAGGTGCAATTCTGAAATTTTTTGCTTTTTCCCGCTCCTCTTAGCATGATAAAGAAGATTCAAAGAGAGTGAGGTGCCAGCTCCTTTCATTCAGTCAGTAGCTTCAAACATTTCTGGTATATGAATAACATGTTTTTCAATGGCAAAAATCAATGAATATTGTAAATGCACAAACAGTAATTTCTCCGCATTGCAAGGTGCAATTCTGAAATTTTTTGATTTTTCCTGCTCCTCTTAGCATGATAAAGAAGATTCAAAGAGAGTGAGATGCCGGCTCCTTTCATTCAGTCAGTAGCTTCAATCATTTCTGGACGTTTTTCAATGGCAAAAATCAATGAATATTGTAAATGCACAAACAGTAATTTCTCCGCATTGCAAGGTGCAATTCTGAAATTTTTTGATTTTTCCTGCTCCTCTTAGCATGATAAAGAAGATTCAAAGAGAGTGAGATGCCAGCTCCTTTCATTCAGTCAGTAGCTTCAATCATTTCTGGACGTTTTTCAATGGCAAAAATCAATGAATATTGTAAATGCACAAACAGTAATTTCTCCGCATTGCAAGGTGCAATTCTGAAATTTTTTGCTTTTTCCTGCTCCTCTTAGCATGATAAAGAAGATTCAAAGAGAGTGAGATGCCAGCTCCTTTCATTCAGTCAGTAGCTTCAAACATTTCTGGTATATGAATAACATGATGTTTTTCAATGGCAAAAATCAATGAATATTGTAAATGCACAAACAGTAATTTCTCCGCATTGCAAGGTGCAATTCTGAAATTTTTTGCTTTTTCCTGCTCCTCTTAGCATGATAAAGAAGATTCAAAGAGAGTGAGATGCCAGCTCCTTTCATTCAGTCAGTAGCTTCAAACATTTCTGGTATATGAATAACATGATGTTTTTCAATGGCAAAAATCAATGAATATTGTAAATGCACAAACAGTAATTTCTCCGCATTGCAAGGTGCAAGTCTGAAATTTTTTGCTTTTTCCTGCTCCTCTTAGCATGATAAAGAAGATTCAAAGAGAGTGAGATGCCAGCTACTTTCATTCAGTCAGTAGCTTCAATCATTTCTGGACATTTTTCAATGGTAAAAATCAATGAATATTGTAAATGCACAAACAGTAATTTCTCCACATTGCAAGGTGCAATTCTGAAATTTTTTGCTTTTTCCTGCTCCTCTTAGCATGATAAAGAAGATTCAAAGAGAGTGAGATGCCAGCTCCTTTCATTCAGTCAGTAGCTTCAAACATTTCTGGTATATGAATAACATGATGTTTTTCAATGGCAAAAATCAATGAATATTGTAAATGCACAAACAGTAATTTCTCCGCATTTCAAGGTGCAATTCTGAAATTTTTTGCTTTTTCCTGCTCCTCTTAGCATGATAAAGAAGATTCAAAGAGAGTGAGATGCCAGCTCCTTTCATTCAGTCAGTAGCTTCAATCATTTCTGGATGTTTTTCAATGGCAAAAATCAATGAATATTGTAAATGCACAAACTGTAATTTCTCCGCATTGCAAGGTGCAATTCTGAAATTTTTTGCTTTTTCCTGCTCCTCTTAGCATGATAAAGAAGATTCAAAGAGAGTGAGATGCCAGCTCCTTTCATTCAGTCAGTAGCTTCAAACATTTCTGGTATATGAATAACATGTTTTTCAATGGCAAAAATCAATGAATATTGTAAATGCACAAACAGTAATTTCTCCGCATTGCAAGGTGCAATTCTGAAATTTTTTGCTTTTTCCCGCTCCTCTTAGCATGATAAAGAAGATTCAAAGAGAGTGAGGTGCCAGCTCCTTTCATTCAGTCAGTAACTTCAAACATTTCTGGTATATGAATAACATGTTTTTCAATGGCAAAAATCAATGAATATTGTAAATGCACAAACAGTAATTTCTCCGCATTGCAAGGTGCAATTCTGAAATTTTTTGATTTTTCCTGCTCCTCTTAGCATGATAAAGAAGATTCAAAGAGAGTGAGATGCCGGCTCCTTTCATTCAGTCAGTAGCTTCAATCATTTCTGGACGTTTTTCAATGGCAAAAATCAATGAATATTGTAAATGCACAAACAGTAATTTCTCCGCATTGCAAGGTGCAATTCTGAAATTTTTTGCTTTTTCCTGCTCCTCTTAGCATGATAAAGAAGATTCAAAGAGAGTGAGATGCCAGCTCCTTTCATTCAGTCAGTAGCTTTAAACATTTCTGGTATATGAATAACATGAAGTTTTTCAATGGCAAAAATCAATGAATATTGTAAATGCACAAACAGTAATTTCTCCGCATTGCAAGGTGCAATTCTGAAATTTTTTGCTTTTTCCTGCTCCTCTTAGCATGATAAAGAAGATTCAAAGAGAGTGAGATGCCAGCTCCTTTCATTCAGTCAGTAGCTTCAAACATTTCTGGTATATGAATAACATGATGTTTTTCAATGGCAAAAATCAATGAATATTGTAAATGCACAAACAGTAATTTCTCCGCATTGCAAGGTGCAAGTCTGAAATTTTTTGCTTTTTCCTGCTCCTCTTAGCATGATAAAGAAGATTCAAAGAGAGTGAGATGCCAGCTACTTTCATTCAGTCAGTAGCTTCAATCATTTCTGGACGTTTTTCAATGGTAAAAATCAATGAATATTGTAAATGCACAAACAGTAATTTCTCCACATTGCAAGGTGCAATTATGAAATTTTTTGCTTTTTCCTGCTCCTCTTAGCATGATAAAGAAGATTCAAAGAGAGTGAGATGCCAGCTCCTTTCATTCAGTCAGTAGCTTCAAACATTTCTGGTATATGAATAACATGATGTTTTTCAATGGCAAAAATCAATGAATATTGTAAATGCACAAACAGTAATTTCTCCGCATTGCAAGGTGCAATTCTGAAATTTTTTGCTTTTTCCTGCTCCTCTTAGCATGATAAAGAAGATTCAAAGAGAGTGAGATGCCAGCTCCTTTCATTCAGTCAGTAGCTTCAATCATTTCTGGATGTTTTTCAATGGCAAAAATCAATGAATATTGTAAATGCACAAACTGTAATTTCTCCGCATTGCAAGGTGCAATTCTGAAATTTTTTGCTTTTTCCTGCTCCTCTTAGCATGATAAAGAAGATTCAAAGAGAGTGAGATGCCAGCTCCTTTCATTCAGTTAGTAGCTTCAATCATTTCTGGACGTTTTTCAGTGGCAAAAATCAATGAATATTGTAAATGCACAAACAGTAATTTCTCCGCATTGCAAGGTGCAATTCTGAAATTTTTTGCTTTTTCCTGCTCCTCTTAGCATGATAAAGAAGATTCAAAGAGAGTGAGATGCCAGCTCCTTTCATTCAGTCAGTACCTTCAATCATTTCTGGACGTTTTTCAATGGCAAAAATCAATGAATATTGTAAATGCACAAACAGTAATTTCTCCGCATTGCAAGGTGCAATTCTGAAATTTTTTGCTTTTTCCCGCTCCTCTTAGCATGATAAAGAAGATTCAAAGAGAGTGAGGTGCCAGCTCCTTTCATTCAGTCAGTAGCTTCAAACATTTCTGGTATATGAATAACATGTTTTTCAATGGCAAAAATCAATGAATATTGTAAATGCACAAACAGTAATTTCTCCGCATTGCAAGGTGCAATTCTGAAATTTTTTGATTTTTCCTGCTCCTCTTAGCATGATAAAGAAGATTCAAAGAGAGTGAGATGCCAGCTCCTTTCATTCAGTCAGTAGCTTCAATCATTTCTGGACGTTTTTCAATGGCAAAAATCAATGAATATTGTAAATGCACAAACAGTAATTTCTCCGCATTGCAAGGTGCAATTCTGAAATTTTTTGCTTTTTCCTGCTCCTCTTAGCATGATAAAGAAGATTCAAAGAGAGTGAGATGCCAGCTCCTTTCATTCAGTCAGTAGCTTCAAACATTTCTGGTATATGAATAACATGATGTTTTTCAATGGCAAAAATCAATGAATATTGTAAATGCACAAACAGTAATTTCTCCGCATTGCAAGGTGCAAGTCTGAAATTTTTTGCTTTTTCCTGCTCCTCTTAGCATGATAAAGAAGATTCAAAGAGAGTGAGATGCCAGTTACTTTCATTCAGTCAGTAGCTTCAATCATTTCTGGACGTTTTTCAATGGTAAAAATCAATGAATATTGTAAATGCACAAACAGTAATTTCTCCACATTGCAAGGTGCAATTCTGAAATTTTTTGCTTTTTCCTGCTCCTCTTAGCATGATAAAGAAGATTCAAAGAGAGTGAGATGCCAGCTCCTTTCATTCAGTCAGTAGCTTCAAACATTTCTGGTATATGAATAACATGATGTTTTTCAATGGCAAAAATCAATGAATATTGTAAATGCACAAACAGTAATTTCTCCGCATTGCAAGGTGCAATTCTGAAATTTTTTGCTTTTTCCTGCTCCTCTTAGCATGATAAAGAAGATTCAAAGAGAGTGAGATGCCAGCTCCTTTCATTCAGTCAGTAGCTTCAAACATTTCTGGTATATGAATAACATGATGTTTTTCAATGGCAAAAATCAATGAATATTGTAAATGCACAAAAAGTAATTTCTCCGCATTGCAAGGTGCAAGTCTGAAATTTTTTGCTTTTTCCTGCTCCTCTTAGCATGATAAAGAAGATTCAAAGAGAGTGAGATGCCAGCTACTTTCATTCAGTCAGTAGCTTCAATCATTTCTGGACGTTTTTCAATGGTAAAAATCAATGAATATTGTAAATGCACAAACAGTAATTTCTCCACATTGCAAGGTGCAATTCTGAAATTTTTTGCTTTTTCCTGCTCCTCTTAGCATGATAAAGAAGATTCAAAGAGAGTGAGATGCCAGCTCCTTTCATTCAGTCAGTAGCTTCAAACATTTCTGGTATATGAATAACATGATGTTTTTCAATGGCAAAAATCAATGAATATTGTAAATGCACAAACAGTAATTTCTCCGCATTGCAAGGTGCAATTCTGAAATTTTTTGCTTTTTCCTGCTCCTCTTAGCATGATAAAGAAGATTCAAAGAGAGTGAGATGCCAGCTCCTTTCATTCAGTCAGTAGCTTCAATCATTTCTGGATGTTTTTCAATGGCAAAAATCAATGAATATTGTAAATGCACAAACTGTAATTTCTCCGCATTGCAAGGTGCAATTCTGAAATTTTTTGCTTTTTCCTGCTCCTCTTAGCATGATAAAGAAGATTCAAAGAGAGTGAGATGCCAGCTCCTTTCATTCAGTTAGTAGCTTCAATCATTTCTGGACGTTTTTCAGTGGCAAAAATCAATGAATATTGTAAATGCACAAACAGTAATTTCTCCGCATTGCAAGGTGCAATTCTGAAATTTTTTGCTTTTTCCTGCTCCTCTTAGCATGATAAAGAAGATTCAAAGAGAGTGAGATGCCAGCTCCTTTCATTCAGTCAGTACCTTCAATCATTTCTGGACGTTTTTCAATGGCAAAAATCAATGAATATTGTAAATGCACAAACAGTAATTTCTCCGCATTGCAAGGTGCAATTCTGAAATTTTTTGCTTTTTCCCGCTCCTCTTAGCATGATAAAGAAGATTCAAAGAGAGTGAGGTGCCAGCTCCTTTCATTCAGTCAGTAGCTTCAAACATTTCTGGTATATGAATAACATGTTTTTCAATGGCAAAAATCAATGAATATTGTAAATGCACAAACAGTAATTTCTCCGCATTGCAAGGTGCAATTCTGAAATTTTTTGATTTTTCCTGCTCCTCTTAGCATGATAAAGAAGATTCAAAGAGAGTGAGATGCCAGCTCCTTTCATTCAGTCAGTAGCTTCAATCATTTCTGGACGTTTTTCAATGGCAAAAATCAATGAATATTGTAAATGCACAAACAGTAATTTCTCCGCATTGCAAGGTGCAATTCTGAAATTTTTTGCTTTTTCCTGCTCCTCTTAGCATGATAAAGAAGATTCAAAGAGAGTGAGATGCCAGCTCCTTTCATTCAGTCAGTAGCTTCAAACATTTCTGGTATATGAATAACATGATGTTTTTCAATGGCAAAAATCAATGAATATTGTAAATGCACAAACAGTAATTTCTCCGCATTGCAAGGTGCAAGTCTGAAATTTTTTGCTTTTTCCTGCTCCTCTTAGCATGATAAAGAAGATTCAAAGAGAGTGAGATGCCAGTTACTTTCATTCAGTCAGTAGCTTCAATCATTTCTGGACGTTTTTCAATGGTAAAAATCAATGAATATTGTAAATGCACAAACAGTAATTTCTCCACATTGCAAGGTGCAATTCTGAAATTTTTTGCTTTTTCCTGCTCCTCTTAGCATGATAAAGAAGATTCAAAGAGAGTGAGATGCCAGCTCCTTTCATTCAGTCAGTAGCTTCAAACATTTCTGGTATATGAATAACATGATGTTTTTCAATGGCAAAAATCAATGAATATTGTAAATGCACAAACAGTAATTTCTCCGCATTGCAAGGTGCAATTCTGAAATTTTTTGCTTTTTCCTGCTCCTCTTAGCATGATAAAGAAGATTCAAAGAGAGTGAGATGCCAGCTCCTTTCATTCAGTCAGTAGCTTCAAACATTTCTGGTATATGAATAACATGATGTTTTTCAATGGCAAAAATCAATGAATATTGTAAATGCACAAAAAGTAATTTCTCCGCATTGCAAGGTGCAATTCTGAAATTTTTTGCTTTTTCCTGCTCCTCTTAGCATGATAAAGAAGATTCAAAGAGTGTGAGATGCCAGCTCCTTTCATTCAGTCAGTAGCTTCAATCATTTCTGGATGTTTTTCAATGGCAAAAATCAATGAATATTGTAAATGCACAAACAGTAATTTCTCCGCATTGCAAGGTGCAATTCTGAAATTTTTTGCTTTTTCCTGCTCCTCTTAGCATGATAAAGAAGATTCAAAGAGAGTGAGATGTCAGCTCCTTTCATTCAGTCAGTAGCTTCAAACATTTCTGGTATATGAATAACATGATGTTTTTCAATGGCAAAAATCAATGAATATTGTAAATGCACAAACAGTAATTTCTCCGCATTGCAAGGTGCAATTCTGAAATTTTTTGCTTTTTCCTGCTCCTCTTAGCATGATAAAGAAGATTCAAAGAGAGTGAGATGCCAGCTCCTTTCATTCAGTCAGTAGCTTCAATCATTTCTGGATGTTTTTCAATGGCAAAAATCAATGAATATTGTAAATGCACAAACAGTAATTTCTCCGCATTGCAAGGTGCAATTCTGAAATTTTTTGCTTTTTCCTGCTCCTCTTAGCATGATAAAGAAGATTCAAAGAGAGTGAGATGCCAGCTCCTTTCGTTCAGTCAGTAGCTTCAATCATTTCTGGACGTTTTTCAATGGCAAAAATCATTGAATATTATAAATGCACAAACAGTAATTTCTCCGCATTGCAAGGTGCAATTCTGAAATTTTTTACTTTTTCCTGCTCCTCTTAGCATGATAAAGAAGATTCAAAGAGAGTGAGATGCCAGCTCCTTTCATTCAGTCAGTAGCTTCAATCATTTCTGGTATATGAATAACATGATGTTTTTCAAAGGCAAAAATCAATGAATATTGTAAATGCACAAACAGTAATTTCTCCGCATTGCAAGGTGCAATTCTGAAATTTTTTGCTTTTTCCTGCTCCTCTTAGCATGATAAAGAAGATTCAAAGAGAGTGAGATGCCAGCTCCTTTCATTCAGTCAGTAGCTTCAATCATTTCTGGACGTTTTTCAATGGCAAAAATCAATGAATATTGTAAATGCACAAACTGTAATTTCTCCGCATTGCAAGGTGCAATTCTGAAATTTTTTGCTTTTTCCTGCTCCTCTTAGCATGATAAACAAGATTCAAAGAGAGTGAGATGCCAGTTCCTTTCATTCAGTCAGTAGCTTCAATCATTTCTGGATGTTTTTCAATGGCAAAAATCAATGAATATTGTAAATGCACAAACAGTAATTTCTCCGCATTGCAAGGTGCAATTCTGAAATTTTTTGCTTTTTCCTGCTCCTCTTAGCATGATAAAGAAGATTCAAAGAGAGTGAGATGCCAGCTCCTTTCATTCAGTCAGTAGCTTCAATCATTTCTGGACGTTTTTCAATGGCAAAAATCAATGAATATTGTAAATTCACAAACAGTAATTTCTCCGCATTGCAAGGTGCAATTCTGAAATTTTTTGCTTTTTCCTGCTCCTCTTAGCATGATAAAGAAGATTCAAAGAGAGTGAGATGCCAGCTCCTTTCATTCAGTCAGTAGCTTCAAACATTTCTGGTATATGAATAACATGATGTTTTTCAATGGCAAAAATCAATGAATATTGTAAATGCACAAACAGTAATTTCTCCGCATTGCAAGGTGCAATTCTGAAATTTTTTGCTTTTTCCTGCTCCTCTTAGCATGATAAAGAAGATTCAAAGAGAGTGAGATGCCAGCTCCTTTCGTTCAGTCAGTAGCTTCAATCATTTCTGGACGTTTTTCAATGGCAAAAATCATTGAATATTATAAATGCACAAACAGTAATTTCTCCGCATTGCAAGGTGCAATTCTGAAATTTTTTACTTTTTCCTGCTCCTCTTAGCATGATAAAGAAGATTCAAAGAGAGTGAGATGCCAGCTTCTTTCATTCAGTCAGTAGCTTCAATCATTTCTGGTATATGAATAACATGATGTTTTTCAATGGCAAAAATCAATGAATATTGTAAATGCACAAACAGTAATTTCTCCGCATTGCAAGGTGCAATTCTGAAATTTTTTGCTTTTTCCTGCTCCTCTTAGCATGATAAAGAAGATTCAAAGAGAGTGAGATGCCAGCTCCTTTCATTCAGTCAGTAGCTTCAATCATTTCTGGACGTTTTTCAATGGCAAAAATCAATGAATATTGTAAATGCACAAACAGTAATTTCTCCGCATTGCAAGGTGCAATTCTGAAATTTTTTGCTTTTTCCTGCTCCTCTTAGCATGATAAACAAGATTCAAAGAGAGTGAGATGCCAGCTCCTTTCATTCAGTCAGTAGCTTCAATCACTTCTGGACGTTTTTCAATGGCAAAAATCAATGAATATTGTAAATGCACAAACAGTAATTTCTACGCATTGCAAGGTGCAATTCTGAAATTTTTTGCTTTTTCCTGCTCCTCTTAGCATGATAAAGAAGATTCAAAGAGAGTGAGATGCCAGCTCCTTTCATTCAGTCAGTAGCTTCAATCATTTCTGGACGTTTTTCAATGGCAAAAATCAATGAATATTGTAAATGCACAAACAGTAATTTCTCCGCATTGCAAGGTGCAATTCTGAAATTTTTTGCTTTTTCCTGCTCCTCTTAGCATGATAAAGAAGATTCAAAGAGAGTGAGATGCCAGCTCCTTTCATTCAGTCAGTAGCTTCAAACATTTCTGGTATATGAATAACATGTTTTTCAATGGCAAAAATCAATGAATATTGTAAATGCACAAACAGTAATTTCTCCGCATTGCAAGGTGCAATTCTGAAATTTTTTGCTTTTTCCTGCTCCTCTTAGCATGATAAAGAAGATTCAAAGAGAGTGAGATGCCAGCTCCTTTCATTCAGTCAGTAGCTTCAATCATTTCTGGACGTTTTTCAATGGCAAAAATCAATGAATATTGTAAATGCACAAACAGTAATTTCTCCGCATTGCAAGGTGCAATTCTGAAATTTTTTGCTTTTTCCTGCTCCTCTTAGCATGATAAAGAAGATTCAAAGAGAGTGAGATGCCAGCTCCTTTCATTCAGTCAGTAGCTTCAAACATTTCTGGTATATGAATAACATGATGTTTTTCAATGGCAAAAATCAATGAATATTGTAAATGCACAAACAGTAATTTCTCCGCATTGCAAGGTGCAAGTCTGAAATTTTTTGCTTTTTCCTGCTCCTCTTAGCATGATAAAGAAGATTCAAAGAGAGTGAGATGCCAGTTACTTTCATTCAGTCAGTAGCTTCAATCATTTCTGGACGTTTTTCAATGGTAAAAATCAATGAATATTGTAAATGCACAAACAGTAATTTCTCCACATTGCAAGGTGCAATTCTGAAATTTTTTGCTTTTTCCTGCTCCTCTTAGCATGATAAAGAAGATTCAAAGAGAGTGAGATGCCAGCTCCTTTCATTCAGTCAGTAGCTTCAAACATTTCTGGTATATGAATAACATGATGTTTTTCAATGGCAAAAATCAATGAATATTGTAAATGCACAAACAGTAATTTCTCCGCATTGCAAGGTGCAATTCTGAAATTTTTTGCTTTTTCCTGCTCCTCTTAGCATGATAAAGAAGATTCAAAGAGAGTGAGATGCCAGCTCCTTTCATTCAGTCAGTAGCTTCAAACATTTCTGGTATATGAATAACATGATGTTTTTCAATGGCAAAAATCAATGAATATTGTAAATGCACAAAAAGTAATTTCTCCGCATTGCAAGGTGCAATTCTGAAATTTTTTGCTTTTTCCTGCTCCTCTTAGCATGATAAAGAAGATTCAAAGAGTGTGAGATGCCAGCTCCTTTCATTCAGTCAGTAGCTTCAATCATTTCTGGATGTTTTTCAATGGCAAAAATAAATGAATATTGTAAATGCACAAACAGTAATTTCTCCGCATTGCAAGGTGCAATTCTGAAATTTTTTGCTTTTTCCTGCTCCTCTTAGCATGATAAAGAAGATTCAAAGAGAGTGAGATGTCAGCTCCTTTCATTCAGTCAGTAGCTTCAAACATTTCTGGTATATGAATAACATGATGTTTTTCAATGGCAAAAATCAATGAATATTGTAAATGCACAAACAGTAATTTCTCCGCATTGCAAGGTGCAATTCTGAAATTTTTTGCTTTTTCCTGCTCCTCTTAGCATGATAAAGAAGATTCAAAGAGAGTGAGATGCCAGCTCCTTTCATTCAGTCAGTAGCTTCAATCATTTCTGGATGTTTTTCAATGGCAAAAATCAATGAATATTGTAAATGCACAAACAGTAATTTCTCCGCATTGCAAGGTGCAATTCTGAAATTTTTTGCTTTTTCCTGCTCCTCTTAGCATGATAAAGAAGATTCAAAGAGAGTGAGATGCCAGCTCCTTTCATTCAGTCAGTAGCTTCAATCATTTCTGGACGTTTTTCAATGGCAAAAATCAATGAATATTGTAAATTCACAAACAGTAATTTCTCCGCATTGCAAGGTGCAATTCTGAAATTTTTTGCTTTTTCCTGCTCCTCTTAGCATGATAAAGAAGATTCAAAGAGAGTGAGATGCCAGCTCCTTTCATTCAGTCAGTAGCTTCAAACATTTCTGGTATATGAATAACATGATGTTTTTCAATGGCAAAAATCAATGAATATTGTAAATGCACAAACAGTAATTTCTCCGCATTGCAAGGTGCAATTCTGAAATTTTTTGCTTTTTCCTGCTCCTCTTAGCATGATAAAGAAGATTCAAAGAGAGTGAGATGCCAGCTCCTTTCGTTCAGTCAGTAGCTTCAATCATTTCTGGACGTTTTTCAATGGCAAAAATCATTGAATATTATAAATGCACAAACAGTAATTTCTCCGCATTGCAAGGTGCAATTCTGAAATTTTTTACTTTTTCCTGCTCCTCTTAGCATGATAAAGAAGATTCAAAGAGAGTGAGATGCCAGCTCCTTTCATTCAGTCAGTAGCTTCAATCATTTCTGGTATATGAATAACATGATGTTTTTCAATGGCAAAAATCAATGAATATTGTAAATGCACAAACAGTAATTTCTCCGCATTGCAAGGTGCAATTCTGAAATTTTTTGCTTTTTCCTGCTCCTCTTAGCATGATAAAGAAGATTCAAAGAGAGTGAGATGCCAGCTCCTTTCATTCAGTCAGTAGCTTCAATCATTTCTGGACGTTTTTCAATGGCAAAAATCAATGAATATTGTAAATGCACAAACAGTAATTTCTCCGCATTGCAAGGTGCAATTCTGAAATTTTTTGCTTTTTCCTGCTCCTCTTAGCATGATAAACAAGATTCAAAGAGAGTGAGATGCCAGCTCCTTTCATTCAGTCAGTAGCTTCAATCATTTCTGGACGTTTTTCAATGGCAAAAATCAATGAATATTGTAAATGCACAAACAGTAATTTCTCCGCATTGCAAGGTGCAATTCTGAAATTTTTTGCTTTTTCCTGCTCCTCTTAGCATGATAAAGAAGATTCAAAGAGAGTGAGATGCCAGCTCCTTTCATTCAGTCAGTAGCTTCAATCATTTCTGGACGTTTTTCAATGGCAAAAATCAATGAATATTGTAAATGCACAAACAGTAATTTCTCCGCATTGCAAGGTGCAATTCTGAAATTTTTTGCTTTTTCCTGCTCCTCTTAGCATGATAAAGAAGATTCAAAGAGAGTGAGATGCCAGCTCCTTTCATTCAGTCAGTAGCTTCAAACATTTCTGGTATATGAATAACATGATGTTTTTCAATGGCAAAAATCAATGAATATTGTAAATGCACAAACAGTAATTTGTCCGCATTGCAAGGTGCAATTCTGAAATTTTTTGCTTTTTCCTGCTCCTCTTAGCATGATAAAGAAGATTCAAAGAGAGTGAGATGCCAGCTCCTTTCGTTCAGTCAGTAGCTTCAATCATTTCTGGACGTTTTTCAATGGCAAAAATCATTTATTATTATAAATGCACAAACAGTAATTTCTCCGCATTGCAAGGTGCAATTCTGAAATTTTTTACTTTTTCCTGCTCCTCTTAGCATGATAAAGAAGATTCAAAGAGAGTGAGATGCCAGCTTCTTTCATTCAGTCAGTAGCTTCAATCATTTCTGGTATATGAATAACATGATGTTTTTCAATGGCAAAAATCAATGAATATTGTAAATGCACAAACAGTAATTTCTCCGCATTGCAAGGTGCAATTCTGAAATTTTTTGCTTTTTCCTGCTCCTCTTAGCATGATAAAGAAGATTCAAAGAGAGTGAGATGCCAGCTCCTTTCATTCAGTCAGTAGCTTCAATCATTTCTGGACGTTTTTCAATGGCAAA
The DNA here is from genome assembly GCF_046119375.1 of Phyllobates terribilis. Classification (NCBI taxonomy): domain Eukaryota; kingdom Metazoa; phylum Chordata; class Amphibia; order Anura; family Dendrobatidae; genus Phyllobates; species Phyllobates terribilis. The sequence goes on from NW_027363440.1 coordinate 782,394, forward strand.
AATCAATGAATATTGTAAATGCACAAACAGTAATTTCTCCGCATTGCAAGGTGCAATTCTGAAATTTTTTGCTTTTTCCTGCTCCTCTTAGCATGATAAACAAGATTCAAAGAGAGTGAGATGCCAGCTCCTTTCATTCAGTCAGTAGCTTCAATCATTTCTGGACGTTTTTCAATGGCAAAAATCAATGAATATTGTAAATGCACAAACAGTAATTTCTCCGCATTGCAAGGTGCAATTCTGAAATTTTTTGCTTTTTCCTGCTCCTCTTAGCATGATAAAGAAGATTCAAAGAGAGTGAGATGCCAGCTCCTTTCATTCAGTCAGTAGCTTCAATCATTTCTGGACGTTTTTCAATGGCAAAAATCAATGAATATTGTAAATGCACAAACAGTAATTTCTCCGCATTGCAAGGTGCAATTCTGAAATTTTTTGCTTTTTCCTGCTCCTCTTAGCATGATAAAGAAGATTCAAAGAGAGTGAGATGCCAGCTCCTTTCATTCAGTCAGTAGCTTCAAACATTTCTGGTATATGAATAACATGTTTTTCAATGGCAAAAATCAATGAATATTGTAAATGCACAAACAGTAATTTCTCCGCATTGCAAGGTGCAATTCTGAAATTTTTTGCTTTTTCCTGCTCCTCTTAGCATGATAAAGAAGATTCAAAGAGAGTGAGATGCCAGCTCCTTTCATTCAGTCAGTAGCTTCAATCATTTCTGGACGTTTTTCAATGGCAAAAATCAATGAATATTGTAAATGCACAAACAGTAATTTCTCCGCATTGCAAGGTGCAATTCTGAAATTTTTTGCTTTTTCCTGCTCCTCTTAGCATGATAAAGAAGATTCAAAGAGAGTGAGATGCCAGCTCCTTTCATTCAGTCAGTAGCTTCAAACATTTCTGGTATATGAATAACATGATGTTTTTCAATGGCAAAAATCAATGAATATTGTAAATGCACAAACAGTAATTTCTCCGCATTGCAAGGTGCAAGTCTGAAATTTTTTGCTTTTTCCTGCTCCTCTTAGCATGATAAAGAAGATTCAAAGAGAGTGAGATGCCAGTTACTTTCATTCAGTCAGTAGCTTCAATCATTTCTGGACGTTTTTCAATGGTAAAAATCAATGAATATTGTAAATGCACAAACAGTAATTTCTCCACATTGCAAGGTGCAATTCTGAAATTTTTTGCTTTTTCCTGCTCCTCTTAGCATGATAAAGAAGATTCAAAGAGAGTGAGATGCCAGCTCCTTTCATTCAGTCAGTAGCTTCAAACATTTCTGGTATATGAATAACATGATGTTTTTCAATGGCAAAAATCAATGAATATTGTAAATGCACAAACAGTAATTTCTCCGCATTGCAAGGTGCAATTCTGAAATTTTTTGCTTTTTCCTGCTCCTCTTAGCATGATAAAGAAGATTCAAAGAGAGTGAGATGCCAGCTCCTTTCATTCAGTCAGTAGCTTCAAACATTTCTGGTATATGAATAACATGATGTTTTTCAATGGCAAAAATCAATGAATATTGTAAATGCACAAAAAGTAATTTCTCCGCATTGCAAGGTGCAATTCTGAAATTTTTTGCTTTTTCCTGCTCCTCTTAGCATGATAAAGAAGATTCAAAGAGTGTGAGATGCCAGCTCCTTTCATTCAGTCAGTAGCTTCAATCATTTCTGGATGTTTTTCAATGGCAAAAATAAATGAATATTGTAAATGCACAAACAGTAATTTCTCCGCATTGCAAGGTGCAATTCTGAAATTTTTTGCTTTTTCCTGCTCCTCTTAGCATGATAAAGAAGATTCAAAGAGAGTGAGATGTCAGCTCCTTTCATTCAGTCAGTAGCTTCAAACATTTCTGGTATATGAATAACATGATGTTTTTCAATGGCAAAAATCAATGAATATTGTAAATGCACAAACAGTAATTTCTCCGCATTGCAAGGTGCAATTCTGAAATTTTTTGCTTTTTCCTGCTCCTCTTAGCATGATAAAGAAGATTCAAAGAGAGTGAGATGCCAGCTCCTTTCATTCAGTCAGTAGCTTCAATCATTTCTGGATGTTTTTCAATGGCAAAAATCAATGAATATTGTAAATGCACAAACAGTAATTTCTCCGCATTGCAAGGTGCAATTCTGAAATTTTTTGCTTTTTCCTGCTCCTCTTAGCATGATAAAGAAGATTCAAAGAGAGTGAGATGCCAGCTCCTTTCGTTCAGTCAGTAGCTTCAATCATTTCTGGACGTTTTTCAATGGCAAAAATCATTGAATATTATAAATGCACAAACAGTAATTTCTCCGCATTGCAAGGTGCAATTCTGAAATTTTTTACTTTTTCCTGCTCCTCTTAGCATGATAAAGAAGATTCAAAGAGAGTGAGATGCCAGCTCCTTTCATTCAGTCAGTAGCTTCAATCATTTCTGGTATATGAATAACATGATGTTTTTCAAAGGCAAAAATCAATGAATATTGTAAATGCACAAACAGTAATTTCTCCGCATTGCAAGGTGCAATTCTGAAATTTTTTGCTTTTTCCTGCTCCTCTTAGCATGATAAAGAAGATTCAAAGAGAGTGAGATGCCAGCTCCTTTCATTCAGTCAGTAGCTTCAATCATTTCTGGACGTTTTTCAATGGCAAAAATCAATGAATATTGTAAATGCACAAACTGTAATTTCTCCGCATTGCAAGGTGCAATTCTGAAATTTTTTGCTTTTTCCTGCTCCTCTTAGCATGATAAACAAGATTCAAAGAGAGTGAGATGCCAGTTCCTTTCATTCAGTCAGTAGCTTCAATCATTTCTGGATGTTTTTCAATGGCAAAAATCAATGAATATTGTAAATGCACAAACAGTAATTTCTCCGCATTGCAAGGTGCAATTCTGAAATTTTTTGCTTTTTCCTGCTCCTCTTAGCATGATAAAGAAGATTCAAAGAGAGTGAGATGCCAGCTCCTTTCATTCAGTCAGTAGCTTCAATCATTTCTGGACGTTTTTCAATGGCAAAAATCAATGAATATTGTAAATTCACAAACAGTAATTTCTCCGCATTGCAAGGTGCAATTCTGAAATTTTTTGCTTTTTCCTGCTCCTCTTAGCATGATAAAGAAGATTCAAAGAGAGTGAGATGCCAGCTCCTTTCATTCAGTCAGTAGCTTCAAACATTTCTGGTATATGAATAACATGATGTTTTTCAATGGCAAAAATCAATGAATATTGTAAATGCACAAACAGTAATTTCTCCGCATTGCAAGGTGCAATTCTGAAATTTTTTGCTTTTTCCTGCTCCTCTTAGCATGATAAAGAAGATTCAAAGAGAGTGAGATGCCAGCTCCTTTCGTTCAGTCAGTAGCTTCAATCATTTCTGGACGTTTTTCAATGGCAAAAATCATTGAATATTATAAATGCACAAACAGTAATTTCTCCGCATTGCAAGGTGCAATTCTGAAATTTTTTACTTTTTCCTGCTCCTCTTAGCATGATAAAGAAGATTCAAAGAGAGTGAGATGCCAGCTCCTTTCATTCAGTCAGTAGCTTCAATCATTTCTGGTATATGAATAACATGATGTTTTTCAATGGCAAAAATCAATGAATATTGTAAATGCACAAACAGTAATTTCTCCGCATTGCAAGGTGCAATTCTGAAATTTTTTGCTTTTTCCTGCTCCTCTTAGCATGATAAAGAAGATTCAAAGAGAGTGAGATGCCAGCTCCTTTCATTCAGTCAGTAGCTTCAATCATTTCTGGACGTTTTTCAATGGCAAAAATCAATGAATATTGTAAATGCACAAACAGTAATTTCTCCGCATTGCAAGGTGCAATTCTGAAATTTTTTGCTTTTTCCTGCTCCTCTTAGCATGATAAACAAGATTCAAAGAGAGTGAGATGCCAGCTCCTTTCATTCAGTCAGTAGCTTCAATCATTTCTGGACGTTTTTCAATGGCAAAAATCAATGAATATTGTAAATGCACAAACAGTAATTTCTCCGCATTGCAAGGTGCAATTCTGAAATTTTTTGCTTTTTCCTGCTCCTCTTAGCATGATAAAGAAGATTCAAAGAGAGTGAGATGCCAGCTCCTTTCATTCAGTCAGTAGCTTCAATCATTTCTGGACGTTTTTCAATGGCAAAAATCAATGAATATTGTAAATGCACAAACAGTAATTTCTCCGCATTGCAAGGTGCAATTCTGAAATTTTTTGCTTTTTCCTGCTCCTCTTAGCATGATAAAGAAGATTCAAAGAGAGTGAGATGCCAGCTCCTTTCATTCAGTCAGTAGCTTCAAACATTTCTGGTATATGAATAACATGATGTTTTTCAATGGCAAAAATCAATGAATATTGTAAATGCACAAACAGTAATTTGTCCGCATTGCAAGGTGCAATTCTGAAATTTTTTGCTTTTTCCTGCTCCTCTTAGCATGATAAAGAAGATTCAAAGAGAGTGAGATGCCAGCTCCTTTCGTTCAGTCAGTAGCTTCAATCATTTCTGGACGTTTTTCAATGGCAAAAATCATTTATTATTATAAATGCACAAACAGTAATTTCTCCGCATTGCAAGGTGCAATTCTGAAATTTTTTACTTTTTCCTGCTCCTCTTAGCATGATAAAGAAGATTCAAAGAGAGTGAGATGCCAGCTCCTTTCATTCAGTCAGTAGCTTCAAACATTTCTGGTATATGAAAAACATGTTTTTCAATGGCAAAAATCAATGAATATTGTAAATGCACAAACAGTAATATCTCCACATTGCAAGGTGCAATTCTGAAATTTTTTGCTTTTTCCTGATAATCCTAGCATGATAAAGAAGATTCAAAGAGAGTGAGATGCCAGCTCCTTTCATTCAGTCAGTAGCTTCAAACATTTCTGGACGTTTTTCAATGGCAAAAATCAATGAATATTGTAAATGCACAAACAGTAATATCTCCACATTGCAAGGTGCAATTCTGAAATTTTTTGCTTTTTCCTGTTAATCCTAGCATGATAAAGAAGATTCAAAGAGAGTGAGATGCCAGCTTCTTTCATTCAGTCAGTAGCTTCAAACATTTCTGGTATATGAAAAACATGTTTTTCAATGGCAAAAATCAATGAATATTGTAAATGCACAAACAGTAATATCTCCACATTGCAAGGTGCAATTCTGAAATTTTTTGCTTTTTCCTGCTAATCCTAGCATGATAAAGAAGATTCAAAGAGAGTGAGATGCCAGCTCCTTTCATTCAGTCAGTAGCTTCAAACATTTCTGGTATATGAAAAACATGTTTTTCAATGGTAAAAATCAATGAATATTGTAAATGCACAAAAAGTAATATCTCCACATTGCAAGGTGCAATTCTGAAATTTTTTGCTTTTTCCTGCTAATCCTAGCATGATAAAGAAGATTCAAAGAGAGTGAGATGCCAGCTCCTTTCATTCAGTCAGTAGCTTCAAACATTTCTGGTATATGAAAAACATGTTTTTCAATGGCAAAAATCAATGAATATTGTAAATGCACAAACAGTAATATCTCCACATTGCAAGGTGCAATTCTGAAATTTTTAGCTTTTTCCTGTTAATCCTAGCATGATAAAGAAGATTCAAAGAGAGTGAGATGCCAGCTCGTTTCAGTCAGTAGCTTCAAACATTTCTGGACGTTTTTCAATGGCAAAAATCAATGAATATTGTAAATGCACAAACAGTAATATCTCCACATTGCAAGGTGCAATTCTGAAATTTTTTGCTTTTTCCTGTTAATCCTAGCATGATAAAGAAGATTCAAAGAGAGTGAGATGCCAGCTCCTTTCATTCAGTCAGTAGCTTCAAACATTTCTGGTATATGAAAAACATGTTTTTCAATAGCAAAAATCAATGAATATTGTAAATGCACAAACAGTAATATCTCCACATTGCAAGGTGCAATTCTGAAATTTTTTGCTTTTTCCTGCTAATCCTAGCATGATAAAGAAGATTCAAAGAGAGTGAGATGCCAGCTCCTTTCATTCAGTCAGTAGCTTCAAACATTTCTGGTATATGAAAAACATGTTTTTCAATGGCAAAAATCAATGAATATTGTAAATGCACAAACAGTAATATCTCCACATTGCAAGGTGCAATTCTGAAATTTTTTGCTTTTTCCTGCTAATCCTAGCATGATAAAGAAGATTCAAAGAGAGTGAGATGCCAGCTCCTTTCATTCAGTCAGTAGCTTCAAACATTTCTGGCATATGAAAAACATGTTTTTCAATGGCAAAAATCAATGAATATTGTAAATGCACAAACAGTAATATCTCCACATTGCAAGGTGCAATTCTGAAATTTTTAGCTTTTTCCTGTTAATCCTAGCATGATAAAGAAGATTCAAAGAGAGTGAGATGCCTGCTCCTTTCATTCAGTCAGTAGCTTGAAACATTTCTGGACGTTTTTCAATGGCAAAAATCAATGAATATTGTAAATGCACAAACAGTAATATCTCCACATTGCAAGGTGCAATTCTGAAATTTTTTGCTTTTTCCTGTTAATCCTAGCATGATAAAGAAGATTCAAAGAGAGTGAGATGCCAGCTCCTTTCATTCAGTCAGTAGCTTCAAACATTTCTGGTATATGAAAAACGTTTTTCAATGGCAAAAATCAATGAATATTGTAAATGCACAAACAGTAATATCTCCACATTGCAAGGTGCAATTCTGAAATTTTTTGCTTTTTCCTGCTAATCCTAGCATCATAAAGAAGATTCAAAGAGAGTGAGATGCCAGCTCCTTTCATTCAGTCAGTAGCTTCAAACATTTCTGGACGTTTTTCAATGGCAAAAATCAATGAATATTGTAAATGCACAAACAGTAATATCTCCACATTGCAAGGTGCAATTCTGAAATTTTTTGCTTTTTCCTGCTAATCCTAGCATGATAAAGAAGATTCAAAGAGAGTGAGATGCCAGCTCCTTTCATTCAGTCAGTAGCTTCAAACATTTCTGGTATATGAAAAACATGTTTTTCAATGGCAAAAATCAATGAATATTGTAAATGCACAAACAGTAATATCTCCACATTGCAAGGTGCAATTCTGAAATTTTTTGCTTTTTCCTGCTAATCCTAGCATGATAAAGAAGATTCAAAGAGAGTGAGATGCCAGCTCCTTTCATTCAGTCAGTAGCTTCAAACATTTCTGGACGTTTTTCAATGGCAAAAATCAATGAATATTGTAAATGCACAAACAGTAATATCTCCACATTGTAAGGTGCAATTCTGAAATTTTTTGCTTTTTCCTGCTAATCCTAGCATGATAAAGAAGATTCAAAGAGAGTGAGATGCCAGCTCCTTTCATTCAGTCAGTAGCTTCAAACATTTCTGGTATATGAAAAACATGTTTTTCAATGGCAAAAATCAATGAATATTGTAAATGCACAAACAGTAATATCTCCACATTGCAAGGTGCAATTCTGAAATTTTTTGCTTTTTCCTGCTAATCCTAGCATGATAAAGAAGATTCAAAGAGAGTGAGATGCCAGCTCCTTTCATTCAGTCAGTAGCTTCAAACATTTCTGGACGTTTTTCAATGGGAAAAATCAATGAATATTGTAAATGCACAAACAGTAATATCTCCACATTGCAAGGTGCAATTCTGAAATTTTTTGCTTTTTCCTGTTAATCCTAGCATGATAAAGAAGATTCAAAGAGAGTGAGATGCCAGCTCCTTTCATTCAGTCAGTAGCTTCAAACATTTCTGGTATATGAAAAACATGTTTTTCAATGGCAAAAATCAATGAATATTGTAAATGCACAAACAGTAATATCTCCACATTGCAAGGTGCAATTCTGAAATTTTTTGCTTTTTCCTGCTAATCCTAGCATGATAAAGAAGATTCAAAGAGAGTGAGATGCCAGCTCCTTTCATTCAGTCAGTAGCTTCAAACATTTCTGGTATATGAAAAACATGTTTTTCAATGGCAAAAATCAATGAATATTGTAAATGCACAAATAGTAATATCTCCACATTGCAAGGTGCAATTCAGAAATTTTTTGCTTTTTCCTGCTAATCCTAGCATGATAAAGAAGATTCAAAGAGAGTGAGATGCCAGCTCCTTTCATTCAGTCAGTAGCTTCAAACATTTCTGGACGTTTTTCAATGGCAAAAATCAATGAATATTGTAAATGCACAAACAGTAATATCTCCCATTGCAAGGTGCAATTCTGAAATTTTTTGCTTTTTCCTGTTAATCCTAGCATGATAAAGAAGATTCAAAGAGAGTGAGATGCCAGCTCCTTTCATTCAGTCAGTAGCTTCAAACATTTCTGGTATATGAAAAACATGTTTTTCAATGGCAAAAATCAATGAATATTGTAAATGCACAAACAGTAATATCTCCACATTGCAAGGTGCAATTCTGAAATTTTTGCCATTGAAAAACATCATGTTATTCATATACCAGAAATGTTTGAAGCTACTGACTGAATGAAAGCAGCTGGCATCTCACTCTCTTTGAATCTTCTTTATCATGCTAAGAGGAGCAGGAAAAAGCAAAAAATTTCAGAATTGCACCTTGCAATGCGGAGAAATTACTGTTTGTGCATTTACAATATTCATTGATTTTTGCCATTGAAAAACATCATGTTATTCATATACCAGAAATGTTTGAAGCTACTGACTGAATGAAAGGAGCTGGCATCTCACTCTCTTTGAATCTTCTTTATCATGCTAAGAGGAGCAGGAAAAAGCAAAAAATTTCAGAATTGCACCTTGCAATGCGGAGAAATTACTGTTTGTGCATTTACAATATTCATTGATTTTTGCCATTGAAAAACATCATGTTATTCATATACCAGAAATTTTGAAGCTACTGACTGAATGAAAGGAGCTGGCATCTCACTCTCTTTGAATCTTCTTTATCGTGCTAAGAGGAGCAGGAAAAAGCAAAAAATTTCAGAATTGCACCTTGCAATGCGGAGAAATTACTGTTTGTGCATTTACAATATTCATTGATTTTTGCCATTGAAAAACATCATGTTATTCATATACCAGAAATGTTTGAAGCTACTGACTGAATGAAAGGAGCTGGCATCTCACTCTCTTTGAATCTTCTTTATCATGCTAAGAGGAGCAGGAAAAAGCAAAAAATTTCAGAATTGCACCTTGCAATGCGGAGAAATTACTGTTTGTGCATTTACAATATTCATTGATTTTTGCCATTGAAAAACGTCCAGAAATGATTGAAGCTACTGACTGAATGAAAGGAGCTGGCATCTCACTCTCTTTGAATCTTCTTTATCATGCTAAGAGGAGCAGGAAAAAGCAAAAAATTTCAGAATTGCACCTTGCAATGCGGAGAAATTACTGTTTGTGCATTTACAATATTCATTGATTTTTGCCATTGAAAAACATCATGTTATTCATATACCAGAAATGTTTGAAGCTACTGACTGAATGAAAGGAGCTGGCATCTCACTCTCTTTGAATCTTCTTTATCATGCTAAGAGGAGCAGGAAAAAGCAAAAAATTTCAGAATTGCACCTTGCAATGCGGAGAAATTACTGTTTGTGTATTTACAATATTCATTGATTTTTACCATTGAAAAACGTCCAGAAATGATTGAAGCTACTGACTGACCGAAAGGAGCTGGCATCTCACTCTCTTTGAATCTTCTTTAACATGCTAAGAGGAGCAGGAAAAAGCAAAAAATTTCAGAATTGCACCTTGCAATGCGGAGAAATTACTGTTTGTGCATTTACAATATTCATTGATTTTTGCCATTGAAAAACATCATGTTATTCATATACCAGAAATGTTTGAAGCTACTGACTGAATGAAAGGAGCTGGCATCTCACTCTCTTTGAATCTTCTTTATCATGCTAAGAGGAGCAGGAAAAAGCAAAAAATTTCAGAATTGCACCTTGCAATGCGGAGAAATTAGTGTTTGTGCATTTACAATATTCATTGATTTTTGCCATTGAAAAACGTCCAGAAATGATTGAATCTACTGACTGAATGAAAGGAGCTGGCATCTCACTCTCTTTGAATCTTCTTTATCATGCTAAGAGGAGCAGGAAAAAGCAAAAAATTTCAGAATTGCACCTTGCAATGCGGAGAAATTACTGTTTGTGCATTTACAAAATTCATTGATTTTTGCCATTGAAAAACATCATGTTATTCATATACCAGAAATGATTGAAGCTACTGACTGAATGAAAGGAGCTGGCATCTCACTCTCTTTGAATCTTCTTTATCATGCTAAGAGGAGCAGGAAAAAGCAAAAAATTTCAGAATTGCACCTTGCAATGCGGAGAAATTACTGTTTGTGCATTTACAATATTCATTGATTTTTGCCATTGAAAAACTTCCAGAAATGATTGAAGCTACTGACTGAATGAAAGGAGCTGGCATCTCACTCTCTTTGAATCTTCTTTATCATGCTAAGAGGAGCAGGATAAAGCAAAAAATTTCAGAATTGCACCTTGCAATGCGGAGAAATTACTGTTTGTGCATTTACAATATTCATTGATTTTTGCCATTGAAAAACATCATGTTATTCATATACCAGAAATGATTGAAGCTACTGACTGATTGAAAGTAGCTGGCATCTCACTCTCTTTGAATCTTCTTTATCATGCTAAGAGGAGCAGGAAAAAGCAAAAAATTTCAGAATTGCACCTTGCAATGCGGAGAAATTACTGTTTGTGCATTTACAATATTCATTGATTTTTGCAATTGAAAAACGTCCAGAAATGATTGAAGCTACTGACTGAATGAAAGGAGCTGGCATCTCACTCTCTTTGAATCTTCTTTATCATGCTAAGAGGAGCAGGAAAAAGCAAAAAATTTCAGAATTGCACCTTGCAATGCGGAGAAATTACTGTTTGTGCATTTACAATATTCATTGATTTTTGCCATTGAAAAACGTCCAGAAATGATTGAAGCTACTGACTGAATGAAAGGAGCTGTTATCTCACTCTCTTTGAATCTTGTTTATCATGCTAAGAGGAGCAGGAAAAAGCAAAAAATTTCAGAATTTCACCTTGCAATGCGGAGAAATTACTGTTTGTGCATTTACAATATTCATTGATTTTTGCCATTGAAAAACATCATGTTATTCATATACCAGAAATGATTGAAGCTACTGACTGAATGAAAGGAGCTGACATCTCACTCTCTTTGAATCTTCTTTATCATGCTAAGAGGAGCAGGAAAAAGTAAAAAATTTCAGAATTGCACCTTGCAATGCGGAGAAATTACTGTTTGTGCATTTACAATATTCAATGATTTTTGCCATTGAAAAACGTCCAGAAATGATTGAAGCTACTGACTGAACGAAAGGAGCTGGCAACTCACTCTCTTTGAATCTTCTTTATCATGCTAAGAGGAGCAGGAAAAAGCAAAAAATTTCAGAATTGCACCTTGCAATGCGGAGAAATTACTGTTTGTGCATTTACAATATTCATTGATTTTTGCCATTGAAAAACATCATGTTATTCATATACCAGAAATGTTTGAAGCTACTGACTGAATGAAAGCAGCTGGCATCTCACTCTCTTTGAATCTTCTTTATCATGCTAAGAGGAGCAGGAAAAAGCAAAAAATTTCAGAATTGCACCTTGCAATGCGGAGAAATTACTGTTTGTGCATTTACAATATTCATTGATTTTTGCCATTGAAAAACGTCCAGAAATGATTGAAGCTACTGACTGAATGAAAGGAGCTGGCATCTCACTCTCTTTGAATCTTCTTTATCATGCTAAGAGGAGCAGGAAAAAGCAAAAAATTTCAGAATTGCACCTTGCAATGCGGAGAAATTACTGTTTGTGCATTTACAATATTCATTGATTTTTGCCATTGAAAAACATCATGTTATTCATATACCAGAAATGTTTGAAGCTACTGACTGAATGAAAGGAGCTGGCATCTCACTCTCTTTGAATCTTCTTTATCATGCTAAGAGGAGCAGGAAAAAGCAAAAAATTTCAGAATTGCACCTTGCAATGCGGAGAAATTACTGTTTGTGCATTTACAATATTCATTGATTTTTGCCATTGAAAAACGTCCAGAAATGATTGAAGCTACTGACTGAATGAAAGGAGCTGGCATCTCACTCTCTTTGAATCTTCTTTATCATGCTAAGAGGAGCAGGAAAAAGCAAAAAATTTCAGAATTGCACCTTGCAATGCGGAGAAATTACTGTTTGTGCATTTACAATATTCATTGATTTTTGCCATTGAAAAACGTCCAGAAATGATTGAAGCTACTGACTGAATGAAAGGAGCTGGCATCTCACTCTCTTTGAATCTTCTTTATCATGCTAAGAGGAGCAGGAAAAAGCAAAAAATTTCAGAATTGCACCTTGCAATGCGGAGAAATTATTGTTTGTGCATTTACAATATTCATTGATTTTTGCCATTGAAAAACATCATGTTATTCATATACCAGAAATGTTTGAAGCTACTGACTGAATGAAAGGAGCTGGCATCTCACTCTCTTTGAATCTTCTTTATCATGCTAAGAGGAGCAGGAAAAAGCAAAAAATTTCAGAATTGCACCTTGCAATGCGGAGAAATTAGTGTTTGTGCATTTACAATATTCATTGATTTTTGCCATTGAAAAACGTCCAGAAATGATTGAATCTACTGACTGAATGAAAGGAGCTGGCATCTCACTCTCTTTGAATCTTCTTTATCATGCTAAGAGGAGCAGGAAAAAGCAAAAAATTTCAGAATTGCACCTTGCAATGCGGAGAAATTACTGTTTGTGCATTTACAAAATTCATTGATTTTTGCCATTGAAAAACATCATGTTATTCATATACCAGAAATTTTTGAAGCTACTGACTGAATGAAAGGAGCTGGCATCTCACTCTCTTTGAATCTTCTTTATCATGCTAAGAGGAGCAGGAAAAAGCAAAAAATTTCAGAATTGCACCTTGCAATGCGGAGAAATTACTGTTTGTGCATTTACAATATTCATTGATTTTTGCCATTGAAAAACTTCCAGAAATGATTGAAGCTACTGACTGAATGAAAGGAGCTGGCATCTCACTCTCTTTGAATCTTCTTTATCATGCTAAGAGGAGCAGGATAAAGCAAAAAATTTCAGAATTGCACCTTGCAATGCGGAGAAATTACTGTTTGTGCATTTACAATATTCATTGATTTTTGCCATTGAAAAACATCATGTTATTCATATACCAGAAATGTTTGAAGCTACTGACTGAATGAAAGCAGCTGGCATCTCACTCTCTTTGAATCTTCTTTATCATGCTAAGAGGAGCAGGAAAAAGCAAAAAATTTCAGAATTGCACCTTGCAATGCGGAGAAATTACTGTTTGTGCATTTACAATATTCATTGATTTTTGCCATTGAAAAACGTCCAGAAATGATTGAAGCTACTGACTGAATGAAAGGAGCTGGCATCTCACTCTCTTTGAATCATCTTTATCATGCTAAGAGGAGCAGGAAAAAGCAAAAAATTTCAGAATTGCACCTTGCAATGCGGAGAAATTACTGTTTGTGCATTTACAATATTCATTGATTTTTGCCATTGAAAAACATCATGTTATTCATATACCAGAAATGTTTGAAGCTACTGACTGAATGAAAGGAGCTGGCATCTCACTCTCTTTGAATCTTCTTTATCATGCTAAGAGGAGCAGGAAAAAGCAAAAAATTTCAGAATTGCACCTTGCAATGCGGAGAAATTACTGTTTGTGCATTTACAATATTCATTGATTTTTGCCATTGAAAAACGTCCAGAAATGATTGAAGCTACTGACTGAATGAAAGGAGCTGGCATCTCACTCTCTTTGAATCTTCTTTATCATGCTAAGAGGAGCAGGAAAAAGCAAAAAATTTCAGAATTGCACCTTGCAATGCGGAGAAATTACTGTTTGTGCATTTACAATATTCATTGATTTTTGCCATTGAAAAACGTCCAGAAATGATTGAAGCTACTGACTGAATGAAAGGAGCTGGCATCTCACTCTCTTTGAATCTTCTTTATCATGCTAAGAGGAGCAGGAAAAAGCAAAAAATTTCAGAATTGCACCTTGCAATGCGGAGAAATTATTGTTTGTGCATTTACAATATTCATTGATTTTTGCCATTGAAAAACATCATGTTATTCATATACCAGAAATGTTTGAAGCTACTGACTGAATGAAAGGAGCTGGCATCTCACTCTCTTTGAATCTTCTTTATCATGCTAAGAGGAGCAGGAAAAAGCAAAAAATTTCAGAATTGCACCTTGCAATGCGGAGAAATTAGTGTTTGTGCATTTACAATATTCATTGATTTTTGCCATTGAAAAACGTCCAGAAATGATTGAATCTACTGACTGAATGAAAGGAGCTGGCATCTCACTCTCTTTGAATCTTCTTTATCATGCTAAGAGGAGCAGGAAAAAGCAAAAAATTTCAGAATTGCACCTTGCAATGCGGAGAAATTACTGTTTGTGCATTTACAAAATTCATTGATTTTTGTCATTGAAAAACATCATGTTATTCATATACCAGAAATGATTGAAGCTACTGACTGAATGAAAGGAGCTGGCATCTCACTCTCTTTGAATCTTCTTTATCATGCTAAGAGGAGCAGGAAAAAGCAAAAAATTTCAGAATTGCACCTTGCAATGCGGAGAAATTACTGTTTGTGCATTTACAATATTCATTGATTTTTGCCATTGAAAAACTTCCAGAAATGATTGAAGCTACTGACTGAATGAAAGGAGCTGGCATCTCACTCTCTTTGAATCTTCTTTATCATGCTAAGAGGAGCAGGATAAAGCAAAAAATTTCAGAATTGCACCTTGCAATGCGGAGAAATTACTGTTTGTGCATTTACAATATTCATTGATTTTTGCCATTGAAAAACATGTTATTCATATACCAGAAATGTTTGAAGCTACTGACTGAATGAAAGCAGCTGGCATCTCACTCTCTTTGAATCTTCTTTATCATGCTAAGAGGAGCAGGAAAAAGCAAAAAATTTCAGAATTGCACCTTGCAATGCGGAGAAATTACTGTTTGTGCATTTACAATATTCATTGATTTTTGCCATTGAAAAACGTCCAGAAATGATTGAAGCTACTGACTGAATGAAAGGAGCTGGCATCTCACTCTCTTTGAATCTTCTTTATCATGCTAAGAGGAGCAGGAAAAAGCAAAAAATTTCAGAATTGCACCTTGCAATGCGGAGAATTTACTGTTTGTGCATTTACAATATTCATTGATTTTTGCCATTGAAAAACATCATGTTATTCATATACCAGAAATGTTTGAAGCTACTGACTGAATGAAAGGAGCTGGCATCTCACTCTCTTTGAATCTTCTTTATCATGCTAAGAGGAGCAGGAAAAAGCAAAAAATTTCAGAATTGCACCTTGCAATGCGGAGAAATTACTGTTTGTGCATTTACAATATTCATTGATTTTTGCCATTGAAAAACGTCCAGAAATGATTGAAGCTACTGACTGAATGAAAGGAGCTGGCATCTCACTCTCTTTGAATCTTCTTTATCATGCTAAGAGGAGCAGGAAAAAGCAAAAAATTTCAGAATTGCACCTTGCAATGCGGAGAAATTACTGTTTGTGCATTTACAATATTCATTGATTTTTGCCATTGAAAAACGTCCAGAAATGATTGAAGCTACTGACTGAATGAAAGGAGCTGGCATCTCACTCTCTTTGAATCTTCTTTATCATGCTAAGAGGAGCAGGAAAAAGCAAAAAATTTCAGAATTGCACCTTGCAATGCGGAGAAATTATTGTTTGTGCATTTACAATATTCATTGATTTTTGCCATTGAAAAACATCATGTTATTCATATACCAGAAATGTTTGAAGCTACTGACTGAATGAAAGGAGCTGGCATCTCACTCTCTTTGAATCTTCTTTATCATGCTAAGAGGAGCAGGAAAAAGCAAAAAATTTCAGAATTGCACCTTGCAATGCGGAGAAATTACTGTTTGTGCATTTACAATATTCATTGATTTTTGCCACTGAAAAACGTCCAGAAATGATTGAAGCTACTGACTGAATGAAAGGAGCTGGCATCTCACTCTCTTTGAATCTTCTTTATCATGCTAAGAGGAGCAGGAAAAAGCAAAAAATTTCAGAATTGCACCTTGCAATGCGGAGAAATTACTGTTTGTGCATTTACAATATTCATTGATTTTGCCATTGAAAAACATCATGTTATTCATATACCAGAAATGTTTGAAGCTACTGACTGAATGAAAGGAGCTGGCATCTCACTCTCTTTGAATCTTCTTTATCATGCTAAGAGGAGCAGGAAAAAGCAAAAAATTTCAGAATTGCACCTTGCAATGCGGAGAAATTACTGTTTGTGCATTTACAATATTCATTGATTTTTACCATTGAAAAACGTCCAGAAATGATTGAAGCTACTGACTGACCGAAAGGAGCTGGCATCTCACTCTCTTTGAATCTTCTTTAACATGCTAAGAGGAGCAGGAAAAAGCAAAAAATTTCAGAATTGCACCTTGCAATGCGGAGAAATTACTGTTTGTGCATTTACAATATTCATTGATTTTTGCCATTGAAAAACATCATGTTATTCATATACCAGAAATGTTTGAAGCTACTGACTGAATGAAAGGAGCTGGCATCTCACTCTCTTTGAATCTTCTTTATCATGCTAAGAGGAGCAGGAAAAAGCAAAAAATTTCAGAATTGCACTATGCAATGCGGAGAAATTAGTGTTTGTGCATTTACAATATTCATTGATTTTTGCCATTGAAAAACGTCCAGAAATGATTGAATCTACTGACTGAATGAAAGGAGCTGGCATCTCACTCTCTTTGAATCTTCTTTATCATGCTAAGAGGAGCAGGAAAAAGCAAAAAATTTCAGAATTGCACCTTGCAATGCGGAGAAATTACTGTTTGTGCATTTACAAAATTCATTGATTTTTGCCATTGAAAAACATCATGTTATTCATATACCAGAAATGATTGAAGCTACTGACTGAATGAAAGGAGCTGGCATCTCACTCTCTTTGAATCTTCTTTATCATGCTAAGAGGAGCAGGAAAAAGCAAAAAATTTCAGAATTGCACCTTGCAATGCGGAGAAATTACTGTTTGTGCATTTACAATATTCATTGATTTTTGCCATTGAAAAACTTCCAGAAATGATTGAAGCTACTGACTGAATGAAAGGAGCTGGCATCTCACTCTCTTTGAATCTTCTTTA
This sequence comes from Phyllobates terribilis, assembly GCF_046119375.1. Classification (NCBI taxonomy): domain Eukaryota; kingdom Metazoa; phylum Chordata; class Amphibia; order Anura; family Dendrobatidae; genus Phyllobates; species Phyllobates terribilis. Next base: position 799,547 of record NW_027363440.1, read on the forward strand.
TCATGCTAAGAGGAGCAGGATAAAGCAAAAAATTTCAGAATTGCACCTTGCAATGCGGAGAAATTACTGTTTGTGCATTTACAATATTCATTGATTTTTGCCATTGAAAAACATCATGTTATTCATATACCAGAAATGATTGAAGCTACTGACTGAATGAAAGTAGCTGGCATCTCACTCTCTTTGAATCTTCTTTATCATGCTAAGAGGAGCAGGAAAAAGCAAAAAATTTCAGAATTGCACCTTGCAATGCGGAGAAATTACTGTTTGTGCATTTACAATATTCATTGATTTTTGCAATTGAAAAACGTCCAGAAATGATTGAAGCTACTGACTGAATGAAAGGAGCTGGCATCTCACTCTCTTTGAATCTTCTTTATCATGCTAAGAGGAGCAGGAAAAAGCAAAAAATTTCAGAATTGCACCTTGCAATGCGGAGAAATTACTGTTTGTGCATTTACAATATTCATTGATTTTTGCCATTGAAAAACGTCCAGAAATGATTGAAGCTACTGACTGAATGAAAGGAGCTGGCATCTCACTCTCTTTGAATCTTCTTTATCATGCTAAGAGGAGCAGGAAAAAGCAAAAAATTTCAGAATTGCACCTTGCAATGCGGAGAAATTACTGTTTGTGCATTTACAATATTCATTGATTTTTGCCATTGAAAAACATCATGTTATTCATATACCAGAAATGTTTGAAGCTACTGACTGAATGAAAGGAGCTGGCATCTCACTCTCTTTGAATCTTCTTTATCATGCTAAGAGGAGCAGGAAAAAGCAAAAAATTTCAGAATTGCACCTTGCAATGCGGAGAAATTACTGTTTGTGCATTTACAATATTCATTGATTTTTGCCATTGAAAAACGTCCAGAAATGATTGAAGCTACTGACTGAATGAAAGGAGCTGGCATCTCACTCTCTTTGAATCTTCTTTATCATGCTAAGAGGAGCAGGAAAAAGCAAAAAATTTCAGAATTGCACCTTGCAATGCGGAGAAATTACTGTTTGTGCATTTACAATATTCATTGATTTTTGCCATTGAAAAACGTCCAGAAATGATTGAAGCTACTGACTGAATGAAAGGAGCTGGCATCTCACTCTCTTTGAAACTTCTTTATCATGCTAAGAGGAGCAGGAAAAAGCAAAAAATTTCAGAATTGCACCTTGCAATGCGGAGAAATTATTGTTTGTGCATTTACAATATTCATTGATTTTTGCCATTGAAAAACATCATGTTATTCATATACCAGAAATGTTTGAAGCTACTGACTGAATGAAAGGAGCTGGCATCTCACTCTCTTTGAATCTTCTTTATCATGCTAAGAGGAGCAGGAAAAAGCAAAAAATTTCAGAATTGCACCTTGCAATGCGGAGAAATTACTGTTTGTGCATTTACAATATTCATTGATTTTTGCCATTGAAAAACGTCCAGAAATGATTGAAGCTACTGACTGAATGAAAGGAGCTGGCATCTCACTCTCTTTGAATCTTCTTTATCATGCTAAGAGGAGCAGGAAAAAGCAAAAAATTTCAGAATTGCACCTTGCAATGCGGAGAAATTACTGTTTGTGCATTTACAATATTCATTGATTTTTGCCATTGAAAAACTTCCAGAAATGATTGAAGCTACTGACTGAATGAAAGGAGCTGGCATCTCACTCTCTTTGAATCTTCTTTATCATGCTAAGAGGAGCAGGAAAAAGCAAAAAATTTCAGAATTGCACCTTGCAATGCGGAGAAATTACTGTTTGTGCATTTACAATATTCATTGATTTTTGCCATTGAAAAACGTCCAGAAATGATTGAAGCTACTGACTGAATGAAAGGAGCTGGCATCTCACTCTCTTTGAATCTTCTTTATCATGCTAAGAGGAGCAGGAAAAAGCAAAAAATTTCAGAATTGCACCTTGCAATGCGGAGAAATTACTGTTTGTGCATTTACAATATTCATTGATTTTTGCCATTGAAAAACATCATGTTATTCATATACCAGAAATGTTTGAAGCTACTGACTGAATGAAAGGAGCTGGCATCTCACTCTCTTTGAATCTTCTTTATCATGCTAAGAGGAGCAGGAAAAAGCAAAAAATTTCAGAATTGCACCTTGCAATGCGGAGAAATTACTGTTTTGTGCATTTACAATATTCATTGATTTTTGCCATTGAAAAATGTCCAGAAATGATTGAAGCTACTGACTGAATGAAAGGAGCTGGCATCTCACTCTCTTTGAATCTTCTTTATCATGCTAAGAGGAGCAGGAAAAAGCAAAAAATTTCAGAATTGCACCTTGCAATGCGGAGAAATTACTGTTTGTGCATTTACAATATTCATTGATTTTTGCCATTGAAAAACATCATGTTATTCATATACCAGAAATGTTTGAAGCTACTGACTGAATGAAAGGAGCTGGCATCTCACTCTCTTTGAATCTTCTTTATCATGCTAAGAGGAGCAGGAAAAAGCAAAAAATTTCAGAATTGCACCTTGCAATGCGGAGAAATTACTGTTTGTGCATTTACAATATTCACTGATTTTTGCCATTGAAAAACGTCCAGAAATGATTGAAGCTACTGACTGAATGAAAGGAGCTGGCATCTCACTCTCTTTGAATCTTCTTTATCATGCTAAGAGGAGCAGGAAAAAGCAAAAAATTTCAGAATTGCACCTTGCAATGCGGAGAAATTACTGTTTGTGCATTTACAATATTCATTGATTTTTGCCATTGAAAAACGTCCAGAAATGATTGAAGCTACTGACTGAATGAAAGGAGCTGGCATCTCACTCTCTTTGAATCTTCTTTATCATGCTAAGAGGAGCAGGAAAAAGCAAAAAATTTCAGAATTGCACCTTGCAATGCGGAGAAATTATTGTTTGTGCATTTACAATATTCATTGATTTTTGCCATTGAAAAACATCATGTTATTCATATACCAGAAATGTTTGAAGCTACTGACTGAATGAAAGGAGCTGGCATCTCACTCTCTTTGAATCTTCTTTATCATGCTAAGAGGAGCAGGAAAAAGCAAAAAATTTCAGAATTGCACCTTGCAATGCGGAGAAATTACTGTTTGTGCATTTACAATATTCATTGATTTTTGCCATTGAAAAACGTCCAGAAATGATTGAAGCTACTGACTGAATGAAAGGAGCTGGCATCTCACTCTCTTTGAATCTTCTTTATCATGCTAAGAGGAGCAGGAAAAAGCAAAAAATTTCAGAATTGCACCTTGCAATGCGGAGAAATTACTGTTTGTGCATTTACAATATTCATTGATTTTTGCCATTGAAAAACTTCCAGAAATGATTGAAGCTACTGACTGAATGAAAGGAGCTGGCATCTCACTCTCTTTGAATCTTCTTTATCATGCTAAGAGGAGCAGGAAAAAGCAAAAAATTTCAGAATTGCACCTTGCAATGCGGAGAAATTACTGTTTGTGCATTTACAATATTCATTGATTTTTGCCATTGAAAAACGTCCAGAAATGATTGAAGCTACTGACTGAATGAAAGGAGCTGGCATCTCACTCTCTTTGAATCTTCTTTATCATGCTAAGAGGAGCAGGAAAAAGCAAAAAATTTCAGAATTGCACCTTGCAATGCGGAGAAATTACTGTTTGTGCATTTACAATATTCATTGATTTTTGCCATTGAAAAACATCATGTTATTCATATACCAGAAATGTTTGAAGCTACTGACTGAATGAAAGGAGCTGGCATCTCACTCTCTTTGAATCTTCTTTATCATGCTAAGAGGAGCAGGAAAAAGCAAAAAATTTCAGAATTGCACCTTGCAATGCGGAGAAATTACTGTTTTGTGCATTTACAATATTCATTGATTTTTGCCATTGAAAAATGTCCAGAAATGATTGAAGCTACTGACTGAATGAAAGGAGCTGGCATCTCACTCTCTTTGAATCTTCTTTATCATGCTAAGAGGAGCAGGAAAAAGCAAAAAATTTCAGAATTGCACCTTGCAATGCGGAGAAATTACTGTTTGTGCATTTACAATATTCATTGATTTTTGCCATTGAAAAACATCATGTTATTCATATACCAGAAATGTTTGAAGCTACTGACTGAATGAAAGGAGCTGGCATCTCACTCTCTTTGAATCTTCTTTATCATGCTAAGAGGAGCAGGAAAAAGCAAAAAATTTCAGAATTGCACCTTGCAATGCGGAGAAATTACTGTTTGTGCATTTACAATATTCACTGATTTTTGCCATTGAAAAACGTCCAGAAATGATTGAAGCTACTGACTGAATGAAAGGAGCTGGCATCTCACTCTCTTTGAATCTTCTTTATCATGCTAAGAGGAGCAGGAAAAAGCAAAAAATTTCAGAATTGCACCTTGCAATGCGGAGAAATTACTGTTTGTGCATTTACAATATTCATTGATTTTTGCCATTGAAAAACGTCCAGAAATGATTGAAGCTACTGACTGAATGAAAGGAGCTGGCATCTCACTCTCTTTGAATCTTCTTTATCATGCTAAGAGGAGCAGGAAAAAGCAAAAAATTTCAGAATTGCACCTTGCAATGCGGAGAAATTACTGTTTGTGCATTTACAATATTCATTAATTTTTGCCATTGAAAAACTTCCAGAAATGATTGAAGCTACTGACTGAATGAAAGGAGCTGGCATCTCACTCTCTTTGAATCTTCTTTATCATGCTAAGAGGAGCAGGAAAAAGCAAAAAATTTCAGAATTGCACCTTGCAATGCGGAGAAATTACTGTTTGTGCATTTACAATATTCATTGATTTTTGCCATTGAAAAACGTCCAGAAATGATTGAAGCTACTGACTGAATGAAAGGAGCTGGCATCTCACTCTCTTTGAATCTTCTTTATCATGCTAAGAGGAGCAGGAAAAAGCAAAAAATTTCAGAATTGCACCTTGCAATGCGGAGAAATTACTGTTTGTGCATTTACAATATTCATTGATTTTTGCCATTGAAAAACTTCCAGAAATGATTGAAGCTACTGACTGAATGAAAGGAGCTGGCATCTCACTCTCTTTGAATCTTCTTTATCATGCTAAGAGGAGCAGGAAAAAGCAAAAAATTTCAGAATTGCACCTTGCAATGCGGAGAAATTACTGTTTGTGCATTTACAATATTCATTGATTTTTGCCATTGAAAAACGTCCAGAAATGATTGAAGCTACTGACTGAAGGAAAGGAGCTGGCATCTCACTCTCTTTGAATCTTCTTTATCATGCTAAGAGGAGCAGGAAAAAGCAAAAAATTTCAGAATTGCACCTTGCAATGCGGAGAAATTACTGTTTGTGCATTTACAATATTCATTGATTTTTGCCATTGAAAAACATCATGTTATTCATATACCAGAAATGTTTGAAGCTACTGACTGAATGAAAGGAGCTGGCATCTCACTCTCTTTGAATCTTCTTTATCATGCTAAGAGGAGCAGGAAAAAGCAAAAAATTTCAGAATTGCACCTTGCAATGCGGAGAAATTACTGTTTGTGCATTTACAATATTCATTGATTTTTGCCAATGAAAAACGTCCAGAAATGATTGAAGCTACTGACTGAATGAAAGGAGCTGGCATCTCACTCTCTTTGAATCTTCTTTATCATGCTAAGAGGAGCAGGAAAAAGCAAAAAATTTCAGAATTGCACCTTGCAATGCGGAGAAATTACTGTTTGTGCATTTACAATATTCATTGATTTTTGCCATTGAAAAACATCATGTTATTCATATACCAGAAATGTTTGAAGCTACTGACTGAATGAAAGGAGCTGGCATCTCACTCTCTTTGAATCTTCTTTATCATGCTAAGAGGAGCAGGAAAAAGCAAAAAATTTCAGAATTGCACCTTGCAATGCGGAGAAATTACTGTTTGTGCATTTACAATATTCACTGATTTTTGCCATTGAAAAACGTCCAGAAATGATTGAAGCTACTGACTGAATGAAAGGAGCTGGCATCTCACTCTCTTTGAATCTTCTTTATCATGCTAAGAGGAGCAGGAGAAAGCAAAAAATTTCAGAATTGCACCTTGCAATGCGGAGAAATTACTGTTTGTGCATTTACAATATTCATTGATTTTTGCCATTGAAAAACGTCCAGAAATGATTGAAGCTACTGACTGAATGAAAGGAGCTGGCATCTCACTCTCTTTGAATCTTCTTTATCATGCTAAGAGGAGCAGGAAAAAGCAAAAAATTTCAGAATTGCACCTTGCAATGCGGAGAAATTACTGTTTGTGCATTTACAATATTCATTAATTTTTGCCATTGAAAAACTTCCGAAATGATTGAAGCTACTGACTGAATGAAAGGAGCTGGCATCTCACTCTCTTTGAATCTTCTTTATCATGCTAAGAGGAGCAGGAAAAAGCAAAAAATTTCAGAATTGCACCTTGCAATGCGGAGAAATTACTGTCTGTGCATTTACAATATTCATTGATTTTTGCCATTGAAAAACGTCCAGAAATGATTGAAGCTACTGACTGAATGAAAGGAGCTGGCATCTCACTCTCTTTGAATCTTCTTTATCATGCTAAGAGGAGCAGGAAAAAGGAAAAAATTTCAGAATTGCACCTTGCAATGCGGAGAAATTACTGTTTGTGCATTTACAATATTCATTGATTTTTGCCATTGAAAAACTTCCAGAAATGATTGAAGCTACTGACTGAATGAAAGGAGCTGGCATCTCACTCTCTTTGAATCTTATTTATCATGCTAAGAGGAGCAGGAAAAAGCAAAAAATTTCAGAATTGCATCTTGCAATGCGGAGAAATTACTGTTTGTGCATTTACAATATTCATTGATTTTTGCCATTGAAAAACATCATGTTATTCATATACCAGAAATGTTTGAAGCTACTGACTGAATGAAAGGAGCTGGCATCTCACTCTCTTTGAATCTTCTTTATCATGCTAAGAGGAGCAGGAAAAAGCAAAAAATTTCAGAATTGCACCTTGCAATGCGGATAAATTACTGTTTGTGCATTTACAATATTCATTGATTTTTGCCATTGAAAAACATCATGTTATTCATATACCAGAAATGATTGAAGCTACTGACTGAATGAAAGGAGCTGGCATCTCAATCTCTTTGAATCTTCTTTATCATGCTAAGAGGAGCAGGAAAAAGCAAAAAATTTCAGAATTGCACCTTGCAATGCGGAGAAATTACTGTTTGTGCATTTACAATATTCATTGATTTTTACCATTGAAAAACATCATGTTATTCATATACCAGAAATGTTTGAAGCTACTGACTGAATGAAAGGAGCTGGCATCTCACTCTCTTTGAATCTCTTTATCATGCTAAGAGGAGCAGGAAAAAGCAAAAAATTTCAGAATTGCACCTTGCAATGCGGAGAAATTACTGTTTGTGCATTTACAATATTCATTGATTTTTGCCATTGAAAAACGTCCAGAAATGATTGAAGCTACTGACTGAATGAAAGGAGCTGGCATCTCACTCTCTTTGAATCTTCTTTATCATGCTAAGAGGAGCAGGAAAAAGCAAAAAATTTCAGAATTGCACCTTGCAATGCGGAGAAATTACTGTTTGTGCATTTACAATATTCATTGATTTTTGCCATTGAAAAACATCATGTTATTCATATACCAGAAATGTTTGAAGCTACTGACTGAATGAAAGGAGCTGGCATCTCACTCTCTTTGAATCTTCTTTATCATGCTAAGAGGAGCAGGAAAAAGCAAAAAATTTCAGAATTGCACCTTGCAATGCGGAGAAATTACTGTTTGTGCATTTACAATATTCATTGATTTTTGCCATTGAAAAACATCATGTTATTCATATACCAGAAATGTTTGAAGCTACTGACTGAATGAAAGGAGCTGGCATCTCACTCTCTTTGAATCTTCTTTATCATGCTAAGAGGAGCAGGAAAAAGCAAAAAATTTCAGAATTGCACCTTGCAATGCGGAGAAATTACTGTTTGTGCATTTACAATATTCATTGATTTTTACCATTGAAAAACGTCCAGAAATGATTGAAGCTACTGACTGAACGAAAGGAGCTGGCATCTCACTCTCTTTGAATCTTCTTTATCATGCTAAGAGGAGCAGGAAAAAGCAAAAAATTTCAGAATTGCACCTTGCAATGCGGAGAAATTACTGTTTGTGCATTTACAATATTCATTGATTTTTGCCATTGAAAAACATCATGTTATTCATATACCAGAAATGTTTGAAGCTACTGACTGAATGAAAGGAGCTGGCATCTCACTCTCTTTGAATCTTCTTTATCATGCTAAGAGGAGCAGGAAAAAGCAAAAAATTTCAGAATTGCACCTTGCAATGCGGAGAAATTACTGTTTTTGCATTTACAATATTCATTGATTTTTGCCATTGAAAAACGTCCAGAAATGATTGAAGCTACTGACTGAATGAAAGGAGCTGGCATCTCACTCTCTTTGAATCTTCTTTATCATGCTAAGAGGAACAGGAAAAAGCAAAAAATTTCAGAATTGCACCTTGCAATGCGGAGAAATTGCTGTTTGTGCATTTACAAAATTCATTGATTTTTGCCATTGAAAAACATCATGTTATTCATATACCAGAAATGATTGAAGCTACTGACTGAATGAAAGGAGCTGGCATCTCACTCTCTTTGAATCTTCTTTATCATGCTAAGAGGAGCAGGAAAAAGCAAAAAATTTCAGAATTGCACCTTGCAATGCGGAGAAATTACTGTTTGTGCATTTACAATATTCATTGATTTTTGCCATTGAAAAACATCATGTTATTCATATACCAGAAATGTTTGAAGCTACTGACTGAATGAAAGGAGCTGGCATCTCACTCTCTTTGAATCTTCTTTATCATGCTAAGAGGAGCAGGAAAAAGCAAAAAATTTCAGAATTGCACCTTGCAATGCGGATAAATTACTCTTTGCGCATTTACAATATTCATTGATTTTTGCCATTGAAAAACATCATGTTATTCATATACCAGAAATGATTGAAGCTACTGACTGAATGAAAGGAGCTGGCATCTCACTCTCTTTGAATCTTCTTTATCATGCTAAGAGGAGCAGGAAAAAGCAAAAAATTTCAGAATTGCACCTTGCAATGCGGAGAAATTACTGTTTGTGCATTTACAATATTCATTGATTTTTGCCATTGAAAAACATCATGTTATTCATATACCAGAAATGTTTGAAGCTACTGACTGAATGAAAGGAGCTGGCATCTCACTCTCTTTGAATCTTCTTTATCATGCTAAGAGGAGCAGGAAAAAGCAAAAAATTTCAGAATTGCACCTTGCAATGCGGAGAAATTACTGTTTGTGCATTTACAATATTCATTGATTTTTGCCATTGAAAAACATCATGTTATTCATATACCAGAAATGATTGAAGCTACTGACTGAATGAAAGTAGCTGGCATCTCACTCTCTTTGAATCTTCTTTATCATGCTAAGAGGAGCAGGAAAAAGCAAAAAATTTCAGAATTGCACCTTGCAATGCGGAGAAATTACTGTTTGTGCATTTACAATATCCATTGATTTTTGCAATTGAAAAACATCCAGAAATGTTTGAAGCTACTGACTGAATGAAAGGAGCTGGCATCTCACTCTCTTTGAATCTTCTTTATCATGCTAAGAGGAGCAGGAAAAAGCAAAAAATTTCAGAATTGCACCTTGCAATGCGGAGAAATTACTGTTTGTGCATTTACAATATTCATTGATTTTTGCCATTGAAAAACATCATGTTATTCATATACCAGAAATGTTTGAAGCTACTGACTGAATGAAAGGAGCTGGCATCTCACTCTCTTTGAATCTTCTTTATCATGCTAAGAGGAGCAGGAAAAAGCAAAAAATTTCAGAATTGCACCTTGCAATGCGGAGAAATTACTGTTTGTGCATTTACAATATTCATTGATTTTTGCCATTGAAAAACGTCCAGAAATGATTGAAGCTACTGACTGAATGAAAGGAGCTGGCATCTCACTCTCTTTGAATCTTCTTTATCATGCTAAGAGGAGCAGGAAAAAGCAAAAAATTTCAGAATTGCACCTTGCAATGCGGAGAAATTACTGTTTGTGCATTTACAATATTCATTGATTTTTGCCATTGAAAAACATCATGTTATTCATATACCAGAAATGTTTGAAGCTACTGACTGAATGAAAGGAGCTGGCATCTCACTCTCTTTGAATCTTCTTTATCATGCTAAGAGGAGCAGGAAAAAGCAAAAAATTTCAGAATTGCACCTTGCAATGCGGAGAAATTACTGTTTGTGCATTTACAATATTCATTGATTTTTGACATTGAAAAACGTCCAGAAATGATTGAAGCTACTGACTGAATGAAAGGAGCTGGCATCTCACTCTCTTTGAATCTTCTTTATCATGCTAAGAGGAGCAGGAAAAAGCAAAAAATTTCAGAATTGCACCTTGCAATGCGGAGAAATTACTGTTTGTGCATTTACAATATTCATTGATTTTTGCCATTGAAAAACATGTTATTCATATACCAGAAATGTTTGAAGCTACTGACTGAATGAAAGGAGCTGGCACCTCACTCTCTTTGAATCTTCTTTATCATGATAAGAGGAGCAGGAAAAAGCAAAAAATTTCAGAATTGCACCTTGCAATGCGGAGAAATTACTGTTTGTGCATTTACAATATTCATTGATTTTTGCCATTGAAAAACGTCCAGAAATGATTGAACCTAGTGACTGAATGAAAGGAGCTGGCATCTCACTCTCTTTGAATCTTCTTTATCATGCTAAGAGGAGCAGGAAAAAGCAAAAAATTTCAGAATTGCACCTTGCAATGCGGAGAAATTACTGTTTGTGCATTTACAATATTCATTGATTTTTGCCATTGAAAAACGTCCAGAAATGATTGAAGCTACTGACTGAATGAAAGGAGCTGGCATCTCACTCTCTTTGAATCTTCTTTATCATGCTAAGAGGAGCAGGAAAAAGCAAAAAATTTCAGAATTGCGCCTTGCAATGCGGAGAAATTACTGTTTGTGCATTTACAAAATTCATTGATTTTTGCCATTGAAAAACATCATGTTATTCATTTACCAGAAATGATTGAAGCTACTGACTGAATGAAAGGAGCTGGCATCTCACTCTCTTTGAATCTTCTTTATCATGCTAAGAGGAGCAGGAAAAAGCAAAAAATTTCAGAATTGCACCTTGCAATGCGGAGAAATTAGTTTATGCATTTACAATATTCATTGATTTTTGCCATTGAAAAACGTCCAGAAATGATTGAAGCTACTGACTGAATGAAAGGAGCTGGCATCTCACTCTCTTTGAATCTTCTTTATCATGCTAAGAGGAGCAGGAAAAAGCAAAAAATTTCAGAATTGCACCTTGCAATGCGGAGAAATTACTGTTTGTGCATTTACAATATTCATTGATTTTTGCCATTGAAAAACATCATGTTATTCATATACCAGAAATGATTGAAGCTACTGACTGAATGAAAGGAGCTGGCATCTCACTCTCTTTGAATCTTCTTTACCATGCTAAGAGGAGCAGGAAAAAGTAAAAAATTTCAGAATTGCACCTTGCAATGCGGAGAAATTACTGTTTGTGCATTTACAATATTCATTGATTTTTGCCATTGAAAAACGTCCAGAAATGATTGAAGCTACTGACTGAATGAAAGGAGCTGGCATCTCACTCTCTTTGAATCTTCTTTATCATGCTAAGAGGAGCAGGAAAAAGCAAAAAATTTCAGAATTGCACCTTGCAATGCGGAGAAATTACTGTTTGTGCATTTACAATATTCATTGATTTTTGCCATTGAAAAACATCATGTTATTCATATACCAGAAATGTTTGAAGCTACTGACTGAATGAAAGGAGCTGGCATCTCACTCTCTTTGAATCTTCTTTATCATGCTAAGAGGAGCAGGAAAAAGCAAAAAATTTCAGAATTGCACCTTGCAATGCGGAGAAATTACTGTTTGTGCATTTACAATATTTATTGATTTTTGCCATTGAAAAACGTCCAGAAATGATTGAAGCTACTGACTGAATGAAAGGAGCTGGCATCTCACTCTCTTTGAATCTTCTTTATCATGCTAAGAGGAGCAGGAAAAAGCAAAAAATTTCAGAATTGCACCTTGCAATGCGGAGAAATTACTGTTTGTGCATTTACAATATTCATTGATTTTTGCCATTGAAAAACATCATGTTATTCATATACCAGAAATGTTTGAAGCTACTGACTGAATGAAAGGAGCTGGCATCTCACTCTCTTTGAATCTTCTTTATCAAGCTAAGAGGAGCAGGAAAAAGCAAAAAATTTCAGAATTGCACCTTGCAATGCGGATAAATTACTGTTTGTGCATTTACAATATTCATTGATTTTTGCCATTGAAATATTGTAAATGCACAAACAGTAATATCTCCACATTGCAAGGTGCAATTCTGAAATTTTTTGCTTTTTCCTGCTAATCCTAGCATGATAAAGAAGATTCAAAGAGAGTGAGATGCCAGCTCCTTTCATTCAGTCAGTAGCTTCAAACATTTCTGGACGTTTTTCAATGGCAAAAATCAATGAATATTGTAAATGCACAAACAGTAATATCTCCACATTGCAAGGTGCAATTCTGAAATTTTTTGCTTTTTCCTGTTAATCCTAGCATGATAAAGAAGATTCAAAGAGAGTGAGATGCCAGCTCCTTTCATTCAGTCAGTAGCTTCAAACATTTCTGGTATATGAAAAACATGTTTTTCAATGGCAAAAATCAATGAATATTGTAAATGCACAAACAGTAATATCTCCACATTGCAAGGTGCAATTCTGAAATTTTTTGCTTTTTCCTGCTAAACCTAGCATGATAAAGAAGATTCAAAGAGAGTGAGATGCCAGCTCCTTTCATTCAGTCAGTAGCTTCAAACATTTCTGGTATATGAAAAACATGTTTTTCAATGGCAAAAATCAATGAATATTGTAAATGCACAAACAGTAATATCTCCACATTGCAAGGTGCAATTCTGAAATTTTTTGCTTTTTCCTGCTAATCCTAGCATGATAAAGAAGATTCAAAGAGAGTGAGATGCCAGCTCCTTTCATTCAGTCAGTAGCTTCAAACATTTCTGGTATATGAAAAACATGTTTTTCAATGGCAAAAATCAATGAATATTGTAAATGCACAAACAGTAATATCTCCACATTGCAAGGTGCAATTCTGAAATTTTTAGCTTTTTCCTGTTAATCCTAGCATGATAAAGAAGATTCAAAGAGAGTGAGATGCCAGCTCCTTTCATTCAGTCAGTAGCTTCAAACATTTCTGGACGTTTTTCAATGGCAAAAATCAATGAATATTGTAAATGCACAAACAGTAATATCTCCACATTGCAAGGTGCAATTCTGAAATTTTTTGCTTTTTCCTGTTAATCCTAGCATGATAAAGAAGATTCAAAGAGAGTGAGATGCCAGCTCCTTTCATTCAGTCAGTAGCTTCAAACATTTCTGGTATATGAAAAACATGTTTTTCAATGGCAAAAATCAATGAATATTGTAAATGCACAAACAGTAATATCTCCACATTGCAAGGTGCAATTCTGAAATTTTTTGCTTTTTCCTGCTAATCCTAGCATGATAAAGAAGATTCAAAGAGAGTGAGATGCCAGCTCCTTTCATTCAGTCAGTAGCTTCAAACATTTCTGGACGTTTTTCAATGGCAAAAATCAATGAATATTGTAAATGCACAAACAGTAATATCTCCACATTGCAAGGTGCAATTCTGAAATTTTTTGCTTTTTCCTGTTAATCCTAGCATGATAAAGAAGATTCAAAGAGAGTGAGATGCCAGCTCCTTTCATTCAGTCAGTAGCTTCAAACATTTCTGGTATATGAAAAACATGTTTTTCAATGGCAAAAATCAATGAATATTGTAAATGCACAAACAGTAATATCTCCACATTGCAAGGTGCAATTCTGAAATTTTTTGCTTTTTCCTGTTAATCCTAGCATGATAAAGAAGATTCAGAGTGAGATGCCAGCTCCTTTCATTCAGTCAGTAGCTTCAAACATTTCTGGTATATGAAAAACATGTTTTTCAATGGCAAAAATCAATGAATATTGTAAATGCACAAACAGTAATATCTCCACATTGCAAGGTGCAATTCTGAAATTTTTTGCTTTTTCCTGCTAATCCTAGCATGATAAAGAAGATTCAAAGAGAGTGAGATGCCAGCTCCTTTCATTCAGTCAGTAGCTTCAAATATTTCTGGTATATGAAAAACGTTTTTCAATGGCAAAAATCAATGAATATTGTAAATGCACAAACAGTAATATCTCCACAATGCAAGGTGCAATTCTGAAATTTTTTGCTTTTTCCTGCTAATCCTAGCATGATAAAGAAGATTCAAAGAGAGTGAGATGCCAGCTCCTTTCATTCAGTCAGTAGCTTCAAACATTTCTGGTATATGAAAAACATGTTTTTCAATGGCAAAAATCAATGAATATTGTAAATGCACAAACAGTAATATCTCCACATTGCAAGGTGCAATTCTGAAATTTTTAGCTTTTTCCTGTTAATCCTAGCATGATAAAGAAGATTCAAAGAGAGTGAGATGCCAGCTCCTTTCATTCAGTCAGTAGCTTCAAACATTTCTGGACGTTTTTCAATGGCTAAAATCAATGAATATTGTAAATTCACAAACAGTAATATCTCCACATTGCAAGGTGCAATTCTGAAATTTTTTGCTTTTTCCTGTTAATCCTAGCATGATAAAGAAGATTCAAAGAGAGTGAGATGCCAGCTCCTTTCATTCAGTCAGTAGCTTCAAACATTTCTGGTATATGAAAAACATGTTTTTCAATGGCAAAAATCAATGAATATTGTAAATGCACAAACAGTAATATCTCCACATTGCAAGGTGCAATTCTGAAATTTTTTGCTTTTTCCTGCTAATCCTAGCATGATAAAGAAGATTCAAAGAGAGTGAGATGCCAGCTCCTTTCATTCAGTCAGTAGCTTCAAACATTTCTGGACGTTTTTCAATGGCAAAAATCAATGAATATTGTAAATGCACAAACAGTAATATCTCCACATTGCAAGGTGCAATTCTGAAATTTTTTGCTTTTTCCTGTTAATCCTAGCATGATAAAGAAGATTCAAAGAGAGTGAGATGCCAGCTCCTTTCATTCAGTCAGTAGCTTCAAACATTTCTGGAATATGAAAAACATGTTTTTCAATGGCAAAAATCAATGAATATTGTAAATGCACAAACAGTAATATCTCCACATTGCAAGGTGCAATTCTGAAATTTTTTGATTTTTCCTGTTAATCCTAGCATGATAAAGAAGATTCAAAGAGAGTGAGATGCCAGCTCCTTTCATTCAGTCAGTAGCTTCAAACATTTCTGGTATATGAAAAACATGTTTTTCAATGGCAAAAATCAATGAATATTGTAAATGCACAAACAGTAATATCTCCACATTGCAAGGTGCAATTCTGAAATTTTTTGCTTTTTCCTGCTAATCCTAGCATGATAAAGAAGATTCAAAGAGAGTGAGATGCCAGCTCCATTCATTCAGTCAGTAGCTTCAAACATTTCTGGTATATGAAAAACATGTTTTTCAATGGCAAAAATCAATGAATATTGTAAATGCACAAACAGTAATATCTCCACATTGCAAGGTGCAATTCTGAAATTTTTTGCTTTTTCCTGCTAATCCTAGCATGATAAAGAAGATTCAAAGAGAGTGAGATGCCAGCTCCTTTCATTCAGTCAGTAGCTTCAAACATTTCTGGACGTTTTTCAATGGCAAAAATCAATGAATATTGTAAATGCACAAACAGTAATATCTCCACATTGCAAGGTGCAATTCTGAAATTTTTTGCTTTTTCCTGTTAATCCTAGCATGATAAAGAAGATTCAAAGAGAGTGAGATGCCAGCTCCTTTCATTCAGTCAGTAGCTTCAAACATTTCTGGTATATGAAAAACATGTTTTTCAATGGCAAAAATCAATGAATATTGTAAATGCACAAACAGTAATATCTCCACATTGCAAGGTGCAATTCTGAAATTTTTTGCTTTTTCCTGCTAATCCTAGCATGATAAAGAAGATTCAAAGAGAGTGAGATGCCAGCTCCTTTCATTCAGTCAGTAGCTTCAAACATTTCTGGACGTTTTTCAATGGCAAAAATCAATGAATATTGTAAATGCACAAACAGTAATATCTCCACATTGCAAGGTGCAATTCTGAAATTTTTTGCTTTTTCCTGTTAATCCTAGCATGATAAAGAAGATTCAAAGAGAGTGAGATGCCAGCTCCATTCATTCAGTCAGTAGCTTCAAACATTTCTGGTATATGAAAAACGTTTTTCAATGGCAAAAATCAATGAATATTGTAAATGCACAAACAGTAATATCTCCACATTGCAAGGTGCAATTCTGAATTTTGCTTTTTCCTGCTAATCCTAGCATGATAAAGAAGATTCAAAGAGAGTGAGATGCCAGCTCCTTTCATTCAGTCAGTAGCTTCAAACATTTCTGGACGTTTTTCAATGGCAAAAATCAATGAATATTGTAAATGCACAAACAGTAATATCTCCACATTGCAAGGTGCAATTCTGAAATTTTTTGCTTTTTCCTGTTAATCCTAGCATGATAAAGAAGATTCAAAGAGAGTGAGATGCCAGCTCCTTTCATTCAGTCAGTAGCTTCAAACATTTCTGGAATATGAAAAACATGTTTTTCAATGGCAAAAATCAATGAATATTGTAAATGCACAAACAGTAATATCTCCACATTGCAAGGTGCAATTCTGAAATTTTTTGATTTTTCCCGTTAATCCTAGCATGATAAAGAAGATTCAAAGAGAGTGAGATGCCAGCTCCTTTCATTCAGTCAGTAGCTTCAAACATTTCTGGTATATGAAAAACATGTTTTTCAATGGCAAAAATCAATGAATATTGTAAATGCACAAACAGTAATATCTCCACATTGCAAGGTGCAATTCTGAAATTTTTTGCTTTTTCCTGCTAATCCTAGCATGATAAAGAAGATTCAACGAGAGTGAGATGCCAGCTCCTTTCATTCAGTCAGTAGCTTCAAACATTTCTGGTATATGAAAAACATGTTTTTCAATGGCAAAAATCAATGAATATTGTAAATGCACAAACAGTAATATCTCCACATTGCAAGGTGCAATTCTGAAATTTTTTGCTTTTTCCTGCTAATCCTAGCATGATAAAGAAGATTCAAAGAGAGTGAGATGCCAGCTCCTTTCATTCAGTCAGTAGCTTCAAACATTTCTGGACATTTTTCAATGGCAAAAATCAATGAATATTGTAAATGCACAAACAGTAATATCTCCACATTGCAAGGTGCAATTCTGAAATTTTTTGCTTTTTCCTGTTAATCCTGGCATGATAAAGAAGATTCAAAGAGAGTGAGATGCCAGCTCCTTTCATTCAGTCAGTAGCTTCAAACATTTCTGGTATATGAAAAACATGTTTTTCAATGGCAAAAATCAATGAATATTGTAAATGCACAAACAGTAATATCTCCACATTGCAAGGTGCAATTCTGAAATTTTTTGCTTTTTCCTGTTAATCCTAGCATGATAAAGAAGATTCAAAGAGAGTGCGATGCCAGCTCCTTTCATTCAGTCAGTAGCTTCAAACATTTCTGGTATATGAAAAACATGTTTTTCAATGGCAAAAATCAATGAATATTGTAAATGCACAAACAGTAATATCTCCACATTGCAAGGTGCAATTCTGAAATTTTTTGCTTTTTCCTGCTAATCCTAGCATGATAAAGAAGATTCAAAGAGTGAGATGCCAGCTCCTTTCATTCAGTCAGTAGCTTCAAACATTTCTGGTATATGAAAAACATGTTTTTCAATGGCAAAAATCAATGAATATTGTAAATGCACAAACAGTAATATCTCCACATTGCAAGGTGCAATTCTGAAATTTTTTGCTTTTTCCTGTTAATCCTAGCATGATAAAGAAGATTCAAAAAGAGTGAGATGCCAGCTCCTTTCATTCAGTCAGTAGCTTCAAACATTTCTGGTATATGAAAAACATGTTTTTCAATGGCAAAAATCAATGAATATTGTAAATGCACAAACAGTAATATCTCCACATTGCAAGGTGCAATTCGGAAATTTTTTGCTTTTTCCTGCTAATCCTAGCATGATAAAGAAGATTCAAAGAGAGTGAGATGCCAGCTCCTTTCATTCAGTCAGTAGTTTCAAACATTTCTGGTATATGAATAACATGATGTTTTTCAATGGCAAAAATCAATGAATATTGTAAATGCACAAACAGTAATATCTCCACATTGCAAGGTGCAATTCTGAAATTTTTTGCTTTTTCCTGCTAATCCTAGCATGATAAAGAAGATTCAAAGAGAGTGAGATGCCAGCTCCTTTCATTCAGTCAGTAGCTTCAAACATTTCTGGACGTTTTTCAATGGCAAAAATCAATGAATATTGTAAATGCACAAACAGTAATATCTCCACATTGCAAGGTGCAATTCTGAAATTTTTTGCTTTTTCCTGTTAATCCTAGCATGATAAAGAAGATTCAAAGAGAGTGAGATGCCAGCTCCTTTCATTCAGTCAGTAGCTTCAAACATTTCTGGTATATGAAAAACATGTTTTTCAATGGCAAAAATCAATGAATATTGTAAATGCACAAACAGTAATATCTCCACATTGCAAGGTGCAATTCGGAAATTTTTTGCTTTTTCCTGCTAATCCTAGCATGATAAAGAAGATTCAAAGAGAGTGAGATGCCAGCTCCTTTCATTCAGTCAATAGCTTCAAACATTTCTGGTATATGAATAACATGATGTTTTTCAATGGCAAAAATCAATGAATATTGTAAATGCACACAGTAATATCTCCACATTGCAAGGTGCAATTCTGAAATTTTTTGCTTTTTCCTGCTAATCCTAGCATGATAAAGAAGATTCAAAGAGAGTGAGATGCCAGCTCCTTTCATTCAGTCAGTAGCTTCAAACATTTCTGGACGTTTTTCAATGGCAAAAATCAATGAATATTGTAAATGCACAAACAGTAATATCTCCACATTGCAAGGTGCAATTCTGAAATTTTTTGCTTTTTCCTGCTAATCCTAGCATGATAAAGAAGATTCAAAGAGAGTGAGATGCCAGCTCCTTTCATTCAGTCAGTAGCTTCAAACATTTCTGGTATATGAAAAACATGTTTTTCAATGGCAAAAATCAATGAATATTGTAAATGCACAAACAGTAATATCTCCACATTGCAAGGTGCAATTCTGAAATTTTTAGCTTTTTCCTGTTAATCCTAGCATGATAAAGAAGATTCAAAGAGAGTGAGATGCCAGCTCCTTTCATTCAGTCAGTAGCTTCAAACATTTCTGGTATATGAAAAACATGTTTTTCAATGGCAAAAATCAATGAATATTGTAAATGCACAAACAGTAATATCTCCACATTGCAAGGTGCAATTCTGAAATTTTTTGCTTTTTCCTGCTAATCCTAGCATGATAAAGAAGATTCAAAGAGAGTGAGATGCCGGCTCCTTTCATTCAGTCAGTAGCTTCAAACATTTCTGGTATATGAAAAACATGTTTTTCAATGGCAAAAATCAATGAATATTGTAAATGCACAAACAGTAATATCTCCACATTGCAAGGTGCAATTCGGAAATTTTTTGCTTTTTCCTGCTAATCCTAGCATGATAAAGAAGATTCAAAGAGAGTGAGATGCCAGCTCCTTTCATTCAGTCAGTAGTTTCAAACATTTCTGGTATATGAATAACATGATGTTTTTCAATGGCAAAAATCAATGAATATTGTAAATGCACAAACAGTAATATCTCCACATTGCAAGGTGCAATTCTGAAATTTTTTGCTTTTTCCTGCTAATCCTAGCATGATAAAGAAGATTCAAAGAGAGTGAGATGCCAGCTCCTTTCATTCAGTCAGTAGCTTCAAACATTTCTGGACGTTTTTCAATGGCAAAAATCAATGAATATTGTAAATGCACAAACAGTAATATCTCCACATTGCATGGTGCAATTCTGAAATTTTTTGCTTTTTCCTGCTAATCCTAGCATGATAAAGAAGATTCAAAGAGTGAGATGCCAGCTCCTTTCATTCAGTCAGTAGCTTCAAACATTTCTGGTATATGAAAAACATGTTTTTCAATGGCAAAAATCAATGAATATTGTAAATGCACAAACAGTAATATCTCCACATTGCAAGGTGCAATTCTGAAATTTTTTGCTTTTTCCTGCTAATCCTAGCATGATAAAGAAGATTCAAAGAGTGAGATGCCAGCTCCTTTCATTCAGTCAGTAGCTTCAAACATTTCTGGTATATGAAAAACATGTTTTTCAATGGCAAAAATCAATGAATATTGTAAATGCACAAACAGTAATATCTCCACATTGCAAGGTGCAATTCTGAAATTTTTTGCTTTTTCCTGCTAATCCTAGCATGATAAAGAAGATTCAAAGAGAGTGAGATGCCAGCTCCTTTCATTCAGTCAGTAGCTTCAAACATTTCTGGTATATGAAAAACATGTTTTTCAATGGCAAAAATCAATGAATATTGTAAATGCACAAACAGTAATATCTCCACATTGCAAGGTGCAATTCGGAAATTTTTTGCTTTTTCCTGCTAATCCTAGCATGATAAAGAAGATTCAAAGAGAGTGAGATGCCAGCTCCTTTCATTCAGTCAGTAGCTTCAAACATTTCTGGACGTTTTTCAATGGCAAAAATCAATGAATATTGTAAATGCACAAACAGTAATATCTCCACATTGCAAGGTGCAATTCTGAAATTTTTTGCTTTTTCCTGTTAATCCTAGCATGATAAAGAAGATTCAAAGAGAGTGAGATGCCAGCTCCTTTCATTCAGTCAGTAGCTTCAAACATTTCTGGTATATGAAAAACATGTTTTTCAATGGCAAAAATCAATGAATATTGTAAATGCACAAACAGTAATATCTCCACATTGCAAGGTGCAATTCTGAAATTTTTTGCTTTTTCCTGCTAATCCTAGCATGATAAAGAAGATTCAAAGAGAGTGAGATGCCAGCTCCTTTCATTCAGTCAGTAGCTTCAAACATTTCTGGTATATGAAAAACATGTTTTTCAATGGCAAAAATCAATGAATATTGTAAATGCACAAACAGTAATATCTCCACATTGCAAGGTGCAATTCTGAAATTTTTAGCTTTTTCCTGTTAATCCTAGCATGATAAAGAAGATTGAAAGAGAGTGAGATGCCAGCTCCTTTCATTCAGTCAGTAGCTTCAAACATTTCTGGTATATGAAAAACATGTTTTTCAATGGCAAAAATCAATGAATATTGTAAATGCACAAACAGTAATATCTCCACATTGCAAGGTGCAATTCTGAAATTTTTTGCTTTTTCCTGCTAATCCTAGCATGATAAAGAAGATTCAAAGAGAGTGAGATGCCAGCTCCTTTCATTCAGTCAGTAGCTTCAAACATTTCTGGTATATGAAAAACATGTTTTTCAATGGCAAAAATCAATGAATATTGTAAATGCACAAACAGTAATATCTCCACATTGCAAGGTGCAATTCGGAAATTTTTTGCTTTTTCCTGCTAATCCTAGCATGATAAAGAAGATTCAAAGAGAGTGAGATGCCAGCTCCTTTCATTCAGTCAGTAGCTTCAAACATTTCTGGTATATGAATAACATGATGTTTTTCAATGGCAAAAATCAATGAATATTGTAAATGCACAAACAGTAATATCTCCACATTGCAAGGTGCAATTCTGAAATTTTTTGCTTTTTCCTGCTAATCCTAGCATGATAAAGAAGATTCAAAGAGAGTGAGATGCCAGCTCCTTTCATTCAGTCAGTAGCTTCAAACATTTCTGGACGTTTTTCAATGGCAAAAATCAATGAATATTGTAAATGCACAAACAGTAATATCTCCACATTGCAAGGTGCAATTCTGAAATTTTTTGCTTTTTCCTGTTAATCCTAGCATGATAAAGAAGATTCAAAGAGAGTGAGATGCCAGCTCCTTTCATTCAGTCAGTAGCTTCAAACATTTCTGGTATATGAAAAACATGTTTTTCAATGGCAAAAATCAATGAATATTGTAAATGCACAAACAGTAATATCTCCACATTGCAAGGTGCAATTCTGAAATTTTTTGCTTTTTCCTGCTAATCCTAGCATGATAAAGAAGATTCAAAGAGTGAGATGCCAGCTCCTTTCATTCAGTCAGTAGCTTCAAACATTTCTGGTATATGAAAAACATGTTTTTCAATGGCAAAAATCAATGAATATTGTAAATGCACAAACAGTAATATCTCCACATTGCAAGGTGCAATTCTGAAATTTTTTGCTTTTTCCTGCTAATCCTAGCATGATAAAGAAGATTCAAAGAGTGAGATGCCAGCTCCTTTCATTCAGTCAGTAGCTTCAAACATTTCTGGTATATGAAAAACATGTTTTTCAATGGCAAAAATCAATGAATATTGTAAATGCACAAACAGTAATATCTCCACATTGCAAGGTGCAATTCTGAAATTTTTTGCTTTTTCCTGCTAATCCTAGCATGATAAAGAAGATTCAAAGAGAGTGAGATGCCAGCTCCTTTCATTCAGTCAGTAGCTTCAAACATTTCTGGTATATGAAAAACATGTTTTTCAATGGCAAAAATCAATGAATATTGTAAATGCACAAACAGTAATATCTCCACATTGCAAGGTGCAATTCTGAAATTTTTTGCTTTTTCCTGCTAATCCTAGCATGATAAAGAAGATTCAAAGAGAGTGAGATGCCAGCTCCTTTCATTCAGTCAGTAGCTTCAAACATTTCTGGACGTTTTTCAATGGCAAAAATCAATGAATATTGTAAATGCACAAACAGTAATATCTCCACATTGCAAGGTGCAATTCTGAAATTTTTTGCTTTTTCCTGTTAATCCTAGCATGATAAAGAAGATTCAAAGAGAGTGAGATGCCAGCTCCTTTCATTCAGTCAGTAGCTTCAAACATTTCTGGTATATGAAAAACATGTTTTTCAATGGCAAAAATCAATGAATATTGTAAATGCACAAACAGTAATATCTCCACATTGCAAGGTGCAATTCTGAAATTTTTTGCTTTTTCCTGCTAATCCTAGCATGATAAAGAAGATTCAAAGAGAGTGAGATGCCAGCTCCTTTCATTCAGTCAGTAGCTTCAAACATTTCTGGTATATGAAAAACATGTTTTTCAATGGCAAAAATCAATGAATATTGTAAATGCACAAACAGTAATATCTCCACATTGCAAGGTGCAATTCTGAAATTTTTTGCTTTTTCCTGCTAATCCTAGCATGATAAAGAAGATTCAAAGAGAGTGAGATGCCAGCTCCTTTCATTCAGTCAGTAGCTTCAAACATTTCTGGTATATGAAAAACATGTTTTTCAATGGCAAAAATCAATGAATATTGTAAATGCACAAACAGTAATATCTCCACATTGCAAGGTGCAATTCTGAAATTTTTAGCTTTTTCCTGTTAATCCTAGCATGATAAAGAAGATTCAAAGAGAGTGAGATGCCAGCTCCTTTCATTCAGTCAGTAGCTTCAAACATTTCTGGACGTTTTTCAATGGCAAAAATCAATGAATATTGTAAATGCACAAACAGTAATATCTCCACATTGCAAGGTGCAATTCTGAAATTTTTTGCTTTTTCCTGTTAATCCTAGCATGATAAAGAAGATTCAAAGAGAGTGAGATGCCAGCTCCTTTCATTCAGTCAGTAGCTTCAAACATTTCTGGTATATGAAAAACATGTTTTTCAATGGCAAAAATCAATGAATATTGTAAATGCACAAACAGTAATATCTCCACATTGCAAGGTGCAATTCTGAAATTTTTTGCTTTTTCCTGCTAATCCTAGCATGATAAAGAAGATTCAAAGAGAGTGAGATGCCAGCTCCTTTCATTCAGTCAGTAGCTTCAAACATTTCTGGTATATGAAAAACATGTTTTTCAATGGCAAAAATCAATGAATATTGTAAATGCACAAACAGTAATATCTCCACATTGGAAGGTGCAATTCTGAAATTTTTAGCTTTTTCCTGTTAATCCTAGCATGATAAAGAAGATTCAAAGAGAGTGAGATGCCAGCTCCTTTCATTCAGTCAGTAGCTTCAAACATTTCTGGACGTTTTTCAATGGCAAAAATCAATGAATATTGTAAATGCACAAACAGTAATATCTCCACATTGCAAGGTGCAATTCTGAAATTTTTTGCTTTTTCCTGCTAATCCTAGCATGATAAAGAAGATTCAAAGAGAGTGAGATGCCAGCTCCTTTCATTCAGTCAGTAGCTTCAAACATTTCTGGTATATGAAAAACATGTTTTTCAATGGCAAAAATCAATGAATATTGTAAATGCACAAACAGTAATATCTCCACATTGCAAGGTGCAATTCTGAAATTTTTAGCTTTTTCCTGTTAATCCTAGCATGATAAAGAAGATTCAAAGAGAGTGAGATGCCAGCTCCTTTCATTCAGTCAGTAGCTTCAAACATTTCTGGTATATGAAAAACATGTTTTTCAATGGCAAAAATCAATGAATATTGTAAATGCACAAACAGTAATATCTCCACATTGCAAGGTGCAATTCTGAAATTTTTTGCTTTTTCCTGCTAATCCTAGCATGATAAAGAAGATTCAAAGAGAGTGAGATGCCAGCTCCTTTCATTCAGTCAGTAGCTTCAAACATTTCTGGTATATGAAAAACATGTTTTTCAATGGCAAAAATCAATGAATATTGTAAATGCACAAACAGTAATATCTCCACATTGCAAGGTGCAATTCGGAAATTTTTTGCTTTTTCCTGCTAATCCTAGCATGATAAAGAAGATTCAAAGAGAGTGAGATGCCAGCTCCTTTCATTCAGTCAGTAGCTTCAAACATTTCTGGTATATGAATAACATGATGTTTTTCAATGGCAAAAATCAATGAATATTGTAAATGCACAAACAGTAATATCTCCACATTGCAAGGTGCAATTCTGAAATTTTTTGCTTTTTCCTGCTAATCCTAGCATGATAAAGAAGATTCAAAGAGAGTGAGATGCCAGCTCCTTCCATTCAGTCAGTAGCTTCAAACATTTCTGGACGTTTTTCAATGGCAAAAATCAATGAATATTGTAAATGCACAAACAGTAATATCTCCACATTGCAAGGTGCAATTCTGAAATTTTTTGCTTTTTCCTGTTAATCCTAGCATGATAAAGAAGATTCAAAGAGAGTGAGATGCCAGCTCCTTTCATTCAGTCAGTAGCTTCAAACATTTCTGGTATATGAAAAACATGTTTTTCAATGGCAAAAATCAATGAATATTGTAAATGCACAAACAGTAATATCTCCACATTGCAAGGTGCAATTCTGAAATTTTTAGCTTTTTCCTGTTAATCCTAGCATGATAAAGAAGATTCAAAGAGAGTGAGATGCCAGCTCCTTTCATTCAGTCAGTAGCTTCAAACATTTCTGGTATATGAAAAACATGTTTTTCAATGGCAAAAATCAATGAATATTGTAAATGCACAAACAGTAATATCTCCACATTGCAAGGTGCAATTCTGAAATTTTTTGCTTTTTCCTGCTAATCCTAGCATGATAAAGAAGATTCAAAGAGAGTGAGATGCCAGCTCCTTTCATTCAGTCAGTAGCTTCAAACATTTCTGGTATATGAAAAACATGTTTTTCAATGGCAAAAATCAATGAATATTGTAAATGCACAAACAGTAATATCTCCACATTGCAAGGTGCAATTCGGAAATTTTTTGCTTTTTCCTGCTAATCCTAGCATGATAAAGAAGATTCAAAGAGAGTGAGATGCCAGCTCCTTTCATTCAGTCAGTAGCTTCAAACATTTCTGGTATATGAATAACATGATGTTTTTCAATGGCAAAAATCAATGAATATTGTAAATGCACAAACAGTAATATCTCCACATTGCAAGGTGCAATTCTGAAATTTTTTGCTTTTTCCTGCTAATCCTAGCATGATAAAGAAGATTCAAAGAGAGTGAGATGCCAGCTCCTTTCATTCAGTCAGTAGCTTCAAACATTTCTGGACGTTTTTCAATGGCAAAAATCAATGAATATTGTAAATGCACAAACAGTAATATCTCCACATTGCAAGGTGCAATTCTGAAATTTTTTGCTTTTTCCTGTTAATCCTAGCATGATAAAGAAGATTCAAAGAGAGTGAGATGCCAGCTCCTTTCATTCAGTCAGTAGCTTCAAACATTTCTGGTATATGAAAAACATGTTTTTCAATGGCAAAAATCAATGAATATTGTAAATGCACAAACAGTAATATCTCCACATTGCAAGGTGCAATTCTGAAATTTTTTGCTTTTTCCTGCTAATCCTAGCATGATAAAGAAGATTCAAAGAGTGAGATGCCAGCTCCTTTCATTCAGTCAGTAGCTTCAAACATTTCTGGTATATGAAAAACATGTTTTTCAATGGCAAAAATCAATGAATATTGTAAATGCACAAACAGTAATATCTCCACATTGCAAGGTGCAATTCTGAAATTTTTTGCTTTTTCCTGCTAATCCTAGCATGATTAAGAAGATTCAAAGAGTGAGATGCCAGCTCCTTTCATTCAGTCAGTAGCTTCAAACATTTCTGGTATATGAAAAACATGTTTTTCAATGGCAAAAATCAATGAATATTGTAAATGCACAAACAGTAATATCTCCACATTGCAAGGTGCAATTCTGAAATTTTTTGCTTTTTCCTGCTAATCCTAGCATGATAAAGAAGATTCAAAGAGAGTGAGATGCCAGCTCCTTTCATTCAGTCAGTAGCTTCAAACATTTCTGGTATATGAAAAACATGTTTTTCAATGGCAAAAATCAATGAATATTGTAAATGCACAAACAGTAATATCTCCACATTGCAAGGTGCAATTCTGAAATTTTTTGCTTTTTCCTGCTAATCCTAGCATGATAAAGAAGATTCAAAGAGAGTGAGATGCCAGCTCCTTTCATTCAGTCAGTAGCTTCAAACATTTCTGGACGTTTTTCAATGGCAAAAATCAATGAATATTGTAAATGCACAAACAGTAATATCTCCACATTGCAAGGTGCAATTCTGAAATTTTTTGCTTTTTCCTGTTAATCCTAGCATGATAAAGAAGATTCAAAGAGAGTGAGATGCCAGCTCCTTTCATTCAGTCAGTAGCTTCAAACATTTCTGGTATATGAAAAACATGTTTTTCAATGGCAAAAATCAATGAATATTGTAAATGCACAAACAGTAATATCTCCACATTGCAAGGTGCAATTCTGAAATTTTTTGCTTTTTCCTGCTAATCCTAGCATGATAAAGAAGATTCAAAGAGAGTGAGATGCCAGCTCCTTTCATTCAGTCAGTAGCTTCAAACATTTCTGGTATATGAAAAACATGTTTTTCAATGGCAAAAATCAATGAATATTGTAAATGCACAAACAGTAATATCTCCACATTGCAAGGTGCAATTCTGAAATTTTTTGCTTTTTCCTGCTAATCCTAGCATGATAAAGAAGATTCAAAGAGAGTGAGATGCCAGCTCCTTTCATTCAGTCAGTAGCTTCAAACATTTCTGGTATATGAAAAACATGTTTTTCAATGGCAAAAATCAATGAATATTGTAAATGCACAAACAGTAATATCTCCACATTGCAAGGTGCAATTCTGAAATTTTTAGCTTTTTCCTGTTAATCCTAGCATGATAAAGAAGATTCAAAGAGAGTGAGATGCCAGCTCCTTTCATTCAGTCAGTAGCTTCAAACATTTCTGGACGTTTTTCAATGGCAAAAATCAATGAATATTGTAAATGCACAAACAGTAATATCTCCACATTGCAAGGTGCAATTCTGAAATTTTTTGCTTTTTCCTGTTAATCCTAGCATGATAAAGAAGATTCAAAGAGAGTGAGATGCCAGCTCCTTTCATTCAGTCAGTAGCTTCAAACATTTCTGGTATATGAAAAACATGTTTTTCAATGGCAAAAATCAATGAATATTGTAAATGCACAAACAGTAATATCTCCACATTGCAAGGTGCAATTCTGAAATTTTTTGCTTTTTCCTGCTAATCCTAGCATGATAAAGAAGATTCAAAGAGAGTGAGATGCCAGCTCCTTTCATTCAGTCAGTAGCTTCAAACATTTCTGGTATATGAAAAACATGTTTTTCAATGGCAAAAATCAATGAATATTGTAAATGCACAAACAGTAATATCTCCACATTGGAAGGTGCAATTCTGAAATTTTTAGCTTTTTCCTGTTAATCCTAGCATGATAAAGAAGATTCAAAGAGAGTGAGATGCCAGCTCCTTTCATTCAGTCAGTAGCTTCAAACATTTCTGGACGTTTTTCAATGGCAAAAATCAATGAATATTGTAAATGCACAAACAGTAATATCTCCACATTGCAAGGTGCAATTCTGAAATTTTTTGCTTTTTCCTGTTAATCCTAGCATAGAATCATAGAATCATAGAATGGTAGAGTTGGAAGGGACCTCCTGGGTCATCTGGTCCAACCCCCTGCTCAAAGCAGGATTCACTAAATCATCTCAGACAGATGTCTGTCCAGCCTCTGTTTGAAGACGTCCATTGAAGGGGAACTCACCACCTCTCGTGGCAGCCTGTTCCACTCATTAATCACCCTAACTGTCAAAAAGTTTTTTCTAATATCTAATCTGTGTCTCCTTCCATTTAGTTTCATCCCATTGCTTCTAGTCTTTCCTTGTGCAAATGAGAATAAAGATGATCCTTCTACAATGTGACAGCCCTTGACATATTTGTAGACAGCTATTAAGTCTCCTCTCAGTCTTCTTTTTTGCAAGCTAAACATTCCCAAATCCTGCAACCGTTCCTCATAGGACATGGTTTGCAGACCAGTCACCATTCTGGTCGCTCTTCTCTGAACTTGCTCCAGTTTGTCTATGTCTTTTTTAAAATGTGGTGCCCAAAACTGTACACAGTATTCCAGATGAGGTCTGACCAAAGAGGAGTAAAGACCGATAATGACTTCACGTGATCTAGACTGTATGCTTCTGTTAATACATCCCAGAATTGTATTTGCCTTTTTTGCTGCTGCATCACACTGTTGACTCATGTTCAGTCTATGATCTATTAGTATACCTAAGTCTTTTTCACATGTACTGTTGCTTAGCTCTATTCCTCCCATTCTGTATATGCTTTTTTCATTTTTATTGCCCAGATGTACTACTTTGCATTTTTCCCTGTTAAAAACCATTCTGTTGGTTGCTGCCCACTGCTCCAGTTTATTTAGGTCTTTTTGAATCCTCTCTCTCTCTTCTCTAGTATTAGCTATCCCTCCTAGCTTTGTGTCATCAGCAAATTTAATCAGTTTACCCTCAATTCCTTCATCTAAATCATTGATAAAGATGTTGAACAATACAGGTCCCAGGACGGAGCCCTGTGGTACCCCACTTGAGACATTCATCCAGCTGGATGTGAAGCCATTTACAACCACCCTTTGAGTCCGATCACTAAGCCAGTTATGAATCCACCTAACAGTTGCCTGGTCCATTGCATACTTGGTCATTTTTTCAATAAGGATGGTGTGAGATACTTTGTCAAATGCTTTGCTGAAGTCAAGATATACTATATCTACAGCATTTTCCTGATCCACCCAGTCAGTGATTCTGTCATAGAAGGAAATTAAGTTAGTCTGACATGACTTGTTAGTTACAAACCCATGCTGACTCTGGTTAATCACTTCATTCTTATCCATGTACTTACATACATGTTGTTTAATAATTTGTTCAAAGATCTTTCCTGGTATAGAAGTCAGACTCACCGGCCTGTAGTTCCCTGGGTCCACCTTCTTCCCCTTTTTGAAGATAGGAATAACATTTGCTCTTCTCCAGTCTTCTGGGACTTCTCCTGTTCTCCAAGAATTTTCAAAGATTATGGAGAGTGGTTCTAAAATTTCTTCTATGATCTCCTTCAGTACTCTGGGGTGTAATTCATCTGGACCTGGAGACTTGAACTCATTTATGTTAGCTAAATATTCCCTCACAATCTTTCTGTTCACAGATAACTTGGATTCCTCTATTCCTCTAAAAGGACAGTGAAGATCAGTTGATGTTACATTTTCTTTCTGAGAGAAAACAGATGCAAAATAGGAATTAAAAAGTTCGGCCTTCTCAACATCCTCTCTTACCATTTCTCCATTTTCATCCTGTAAAAAGCCTATAGCATCTTTGACTTTTCTTTTACTTTTGACATACCCCCAAAATCCTTTTTTATTGCTTTTGACATCTCTTGCAAGCCTTAATTCATTGTCAGCTTTAGCTAACCTGATACGTGCCCTGCAGGATCTGCAGACTGCATTATAATCTTCTTTAGATATGCCTCCCTCTTTCCATTTAATAAACATTTCTTTCTTTCTTTTTAGCATGTGTTTAAGTTCTGTGTTCATCCATCCTGGTTTCCTTAAATGCTTCCCATTCTTCCTACTTTTCGGGATTGTTAACGATTGTGCTTTGAGAATCTCATTTTTAAAAATTTCCCATCCTTCCTGGACATTTTTGTCCTTAAGGACATCCAGCCATTGGATCCCTCCTATTCTCTTTCTGAGTCTCTTAAAATCTGCCTTTCTAAAATCTAACCTTGAAGTTTGAGTCTTCACATGTCTTCCTCCTCTAGTTATCCAAAATTCTATAATAGCATGATCGCTGCCTCCTAGCGTCCCAGCCACCTTTACCTCCTCAACCATTTCCTCCCTGTTTATAAGGATTAGATCCAAAGTAGCAGATCCCCTTGTTTTCTCCCCTACCTTTTGGAAGATAAAGTTGTCAGCAAGAGAGGATAAGAATTTGCTTGACCTGTTAGTTTTACTTGAGAGAGATTCCCAACAAATGTCTGGATAGTTGAAATCTCCCATGACCACTACGTCATATTTTTTGGAGAACTTGGTCATTTGATACATAAAGAGTTCATCCATATCTTCAGCTTGCCCAGGTGGCCTGTAGTAAATGCCTACAATGGTGTCCTTTCCGTTGTTCTCTCCTTGTATTCTTACCCAAACAGTTTCCACAGAACTCTCTGAAGCTTCAATCTCTGTGCAGATATACGCTTTTCTAACATACAATGCGACACCTCCTCCTCGTTTATCAAGTCTGTTTCTTGCAAATAAGTTGTATCCTTTTAGCCTTTTATTCCAATCATGTGTATCGTCCCACCAAGTTTCAGTGATTCCAATAACATCATATTCCTTTTCCTGCGTTAGTAGTTCCAATTCTCCTTGTTTGTTGCCCATGCTTTGTGCATTTGTATAAAAACATTTTAGTTTGTGATTGGTTTCTCTTCCTCCCATATTTTTATTATTTAAATTGTTTTGTCTTTGTTCTTCCTTTCCACTTCCAGTAGCAGAGATCTCAATAGTATTTGTCAGCTGTATGGCTTTTTCTGGCCTTTTGCTTCCTTTCCCACATTGTTCTAGTTTAAAGCTCTCCTGATGAGTGTAGCAAGGCGACTTCCAAATACATGTTTTCCAGTCTTCGTAAGGTGCACCCCATCTCTAGCAAGTAGTCCATCGTATAGGTAATTCATTCCGTGATCCAGAAATCCAAATCCTTGTTGACGGCACCATCGACGTAGCCAGTTGTTCACCTGTAGAATCTTATTCCACCTCATTGTTCCATGGCCATCCACTGGGATGATGGATGAGAAGACGACCTGCGCTCCCAATTCTTTCACTTTCTTGCCTAAGTCTTCAAAGTCACTGCAGATGGTTTCCAGGTCCTTTCTTGCGGTGTCATTTGTCCCCACATGTATTAGCAGGAATGGGTAGTGATCTGTAGGTCTGAAGAGTCTTGATATCCTGTCAGACACATCTTTAATTTTTGCTCCTGGAAGACAGCACATTTCTCTTGAGGTTATGTCTGGTCTGCAGATAGCGGCCTCTGTTCCTCTTAACAGGGAATCCCCCATGACCACCACTCTCCGTTTTTTCTTGACAACATTCTTCTTTCTCCATCTAGGAGGATTCTGAGGGCTTACAAGGTTATTCATTGCTGGCAAAGTCTTATTTTGCTGTATTTCTTCATGGTTCTCCTGCGTGAGAGCCTGGTACTGGTTCCTGAGCAGTATGGGTGCTGACTGCCTCTCGATCCTCCTACTTCTCTGGGTCACATGCTTCCATTCCTCTGTTTCCTCAGGTGCAGTTCGAATTTCTTCTCTTTCTGAATCATGAAGAGATAATTCTGCTCTGTCTAAGAACTCTTCACCTTCCTTAATGATTTTCAAGGTAGTTAACCTCTCTTCTAGATTTCGCAACTTTTCCTCCAACAGGGACACAAGCTTG